>NC_056751.1:447976446-448088946 GCF_019279795.1 Protopterus annectens
CAACTCAATTAACACTTCTAAATTAACTTAATCTTGACATGAAATGCACTTAAAGGACAAGCTTTATTTTTATTTTATTCTGTTATTCAAGTCCTGGCTGAAACTGTGTTTTAAAATGTAAAATCCATTTGCATTCATCTATCACAGTTAAATTTTTGACATCCACTCCTGTAAATTTTTTTCGTGTTACATATAAAATCGTCAACTTGAAAGTGTGAGTGCCATCTATATTTTGTATATGTGTATATAATAGGTTCATAGGTTCATAGTACGCTAATCTCCCTGGAGCCTTTACAAGCCTAGCCCATAGCAGTGCTCTGGCATCATGCCACCCAACGTTACTTCCCAGTGCCTCTATCAAGTAGAGCCACTGGAGTGATCCCTGAGGTGAACTTTCTATTTCCCATCTACTCATCAAGACTTCTCTTGAAGGGGGTCAGTAATGCTTTAATTTCTATTTTTCTTCTGACCTCAGACATATGGTTGCATGTATGTGCTAAACTAAAGAATAGATTATGTTACAATGAACAAATTAAGGTGAAGAGCTATATGTCCAACAGAATGGACACTCATATGTGCAAACAATGTAGTTTTTGTAGATATAGTTACAGTGACAAAACAATTTTGCATCTGTTGAAGAAAAAACCTTTGCTACGCTTAGAGCTGGTGGTGAAAAAATACAGTATATATATATATATATATATATATATATATATATATATATATATATATATATGGCACAATGTTGCAAATGCACTGCATATTATATATAAAAAAAACAAAAATTTAAAGAGAGAATATGCAGCTGTATAATATTAATTTAATTGGGGATAGCAAACACCCTTCTTCTACCAGTAATACTATTGTCTGCCATTTTGTTCTGAGAATCTTATTTTGCCCTCTGTAACTCATTATTTCCATCTTCATGTTTCCCAGACTTTTTCCAGGTCATATATCAGTACTTGAGATGCAGGTATTTGTGACACTACAAACATTTTCACTACTTGAAACCTGTTGTCAGTATCAGTTACCACCACTGTTCCTTTGTTATATAATTCTGAATTCTCGATCCTATTATTTTCCAAGTTTCTCTTAAAGTATCTGTTGTTGTATTACCCAACGAAATCCCCACGTATTTTGTCTGGTCTTAGCCCCATACGTGTGGGTATCTCTATGTTAAATTAGGTGTATGAATATAATGCACATATATTGCCCTAGTTTTCTCTCTGTTAATTTTATATCTTGAAATGGTTTCAAATTCTCATACCATGTGTAATAATCTGGGAAAATCCTCTTGTGGATTTGTTAGATAAACATTTATTTTGTCCATGAATAAAGCTATACCCCATTGACAGCCAAGGCCATCCTGTAATGCCTGTATGTCTTATCTTCCTTGCAAGCAGCTTTTATTATATGGTGAACAATAATGTGGAGATACGGCATGCTTACTTTGTCTCTCTGTGTGCCATAAGTTCTTTTGTAAATCTAGCTTTTAACTTGAGTATTGTCCTTGACCTCTTATATATTACACAGAGCAATTTTATAACATTTTCAGCAAAGTCCATTCTACATAAAACTTCACACAGATATGACTAAGACACCCTATCAAATGCTTTCTCAGCTTCGAATCTCAAGAATACCAGTTCTTTCCTTGTTTTCTCAGTCTCCTCAATCCATCTTATTTATTTATTATTATATTATCAAATATTTGTCATCCTTTTATAAATGCACACTAATCATAATTAATCTTGAGAAGTGTGCCAGTATTTCTGCCAAAATGGCCACAAGTACGTTGTAATGATTATTTAATATTGAAATTGGCTAATATCACCCAGGCTTACATGGGTCTTTGCCCACCTTCAGTAGTTCGGTAATAATCACCTTCTGCCATGAGCAGGGTATTTCTGTCTTTACTAAAATTTCATTGAATGATTCTTATCAATCTGGGATTAGTTTGAGCTGATATCTCTTAATAATTCTATAGGCAGTCCATCTTCCCCTGGCAGTATATCCTGCACCTGTCTAGATAAATGGCTTTTTATCTCCTCTATTGCAAGTGGCGTTAATAAAGCCTGTTTTCCATCCTGTGTTAAGGCTGGTATGTTCAGCCCCTCAAATAAACTATTAATATAATCTAAATACTTTTTGTCTCACTGCATTAGGAGTGCTGTCCTTCACTCTTGTGTTGCCTCTAGTCTTTATCTCTATATCTTTTTTACTCACTCGAGCCTATAATGCTTTTTTTGTATACTTCCAGTTCACACTCCGAACTCCTTATGATGTCCAGACCATTTTGTAGATCTGTCTTCTTTAACTAAGTGACTTTCCACCTAAGAACAGCAGTATTAGAAAATTACACTAAGATGGTTAGTGTGTGATGTTTAGCAGTGGAGAAATCAATATTTGTTTCCCACTTAGTATTCATATTTTTATATTTATGTTCGTATTTTCTCAACTGAGAACCATACATTTTATAGAAGTGCATCGTATAAAACACCAGTGTGGGAGACAGGAAAATTCACTGAATATGCTGGTTTATATCACACTGTATTGGAAATATTACTAGTTATTTGTTAACAATTATGAGAATGAGCAATATTTCCATATGTACTTAATACTTCAAAAACCAAGTGACTTACAAACTGATGCATGACATTAGGTAACACCTCTGATGTTGTTGAAGAAGGGTGTCTTTGATATTTGTACTGTAAGCTGCACATCTTGAGAGGTATTTAGTATTATCCATATTTATAATTATACAATTGAAGATATGTAGTCATATTTACGTAACTATCTCAATAAACATGCACTTATAGAGGAACTTGTTGTCATGTGAAAGCTTGTGATCAGTTAACAAAAATGTTCAAAAATATATGTCTAGGTTGTATAGTTAGATATGAAAATTTGTTTGGGAAGGCTTAGAAAAATATACTTTGAGAGTTGTGTGCATTATATTTTGCAGGATTTATGGAAAAGACTATAAGTGCAGTATTATCTGCTGTTTATAGACTTTTAATATTTACATTTGTTTTTCTTATGGTTTTTAAGTTCTGGCATGCAAGATGCATGTAGCCTGCGAGAGGTGTAACATTTCACACCACATAGGTGTTAATGATTTATCTAATTCTTCCTTTTCCCATACAGGTAAGCTATCCATAGGTTCATAGGTGTGTACTAGACCAACGGCCCTGGAGCCTTTACAAGCCTAGCCCATAGAAGTATCCTGGCATCATGCCGCCATTAGCGTCTAGTACCTCTATCAAGTAGAGCCACTGGAGTGATCCCCGGGGCGAACTTCCTAGTTCTCATCCACTCATCAAGATTTCTTGTGAAAAGGGCCAGTGAGGAACTCTGCTTGACATGTATGGGAAGTCTTTTCCAGAGCATGGGGAGTCTTTTCCAGAGCATAGGCAGTCTTTGGGTTATGAACATGTCCCTCAAGCATGCTCTGTTGATTGTGGTAATGGGGTTGAGGTCCCTGGAGCATGTCATGTGGAGGGATTGGGATTTCTTTAGGTGTAACATTTTTAACAGTTCTGGGTCAGACATGGCTTTGTAAGTCAAGCAGATATCACGACTCTTAATAAACGATATGAGACAGAGAAAAGCTGGAGTTTTTTTGAGTCTGTCCATGTAGGGCATATGTTTAAGGCCTAGGATCCTCTTTGTGAGGTACTTTTGTGGCCTTTCCAGCTGTTGCAGGTATTTAGTGAGCTACATCCCAAATGGGGCATTATACTCCATGATTAATCTAATGAGGGAAGAGAAGAGAAAGATGATGACCTCTTTCTTCCTGGATGCAAAACCCTTGGTAATGAGATGTGCCACATAGAGGGACTTTCTGACCACAGTGGCGATGTGGTGGTCGAAGGAGAGGTTGCTGTCAACCTGTGTCCCCAGATCACTTATAACACCTTCGGTGTTCAGTGGGCTCCCATCAATATGGTAATTAGTGGGAAATGAGTTTTTCCCAAAGGGAATGACGACGCATTTTTTGGCATTAAGCTTAAGACCATGTTTTTTACACCAGTCGTTGGTCTCAGTGAAGCCTTTCTGTAGGATGTCTACATCTCTTGGGGAGTTAATAATGGCTCCCATTGGCAAACTTGGTCAGCCTGAGTCCCTCTGCGTTGGCCTGGACTTCTGAGAAGTAGATGCCAAACAGGAGAGGACCCAGAACTGATCCCTATGGGACTCCACTCATGACTGGTCGGCAGTCTGACTTGGAGCCTGCTGCTTTCACACTGTGGGTTCTATCTGTGAGACAATTTGCAACCCACCTAGTGATATAGGGATTGATGCCTAGTTTGGTGAGTCTTTCAATAATTCCTGAGTGGGGAATGGTATCAAAGGCCTTGGCCAGATCAAGGTAGGCTGTATGAACTGCCTTGCCCTCATCCACAGCTCTGGTGACTGAATCAAAGAAGTCAACCAGGTTGAGCAGGCATGATCTACCCTTCACAAAACCATTTTGCATGGGATTCAGAGTTTGGAGATTCCCTATATCCTTGTTAGTTAGGTCCGGGATGATGAGCTCCATAGCCATACATATCAGACTCCTCAGGCTAATGGGGCAATAATTCCCAGAGTCTGTAGTCGCTCCCCCTTTATGGAGAGGGATGATTGTAGCAGTGTGCCATTTTGTAAGGACAAAGCCTGAGGTGAGGCTATGATTAAACAGGTACACAGGTGTGGTACCATTTCACTTTGTAGTTCATGTAGAATACATCCAGGGATATTGTCAGGTCCCATGGAAGCTGTATTCTTGGCCTTGGACAACGCAGCTTTAACCTGTGCTCCAGTAATGCTGGGTGCCTGGCATTCTGCCGGGAATTGTGATTGGCCATTTAGAGGGGAGAGAGGGGTACAGTTGGCACTGAATCTGTTGGTCAGTATGTTGGCAATATCTGTTGGCTCAGTATAGGAGGTACCAGTGTGCAGTAACTCAGAGAAAATCTTGGTATTCCAATGGAGATTCTTGATATAACTGTAGAAGGCTTTGTGGTTGTTTTTAGTGTCTGCCACTATTCTGCCTTCATAGCTAGCTTTAGAGGTTTTGATGAGGGATCTCAACTTTTTGTTGAGGCTAATAACGGAATTTTTTCAGTCTTGGGACTTCACCTTTTTCTGCAACAGTTTCTTTCTTCTGTTGTATAGTTTGCTAATGACAGGGGACCACCAGATTGGCTTCCTTTATTTGGAGGAGAGCATCTTGGTTCTGTTGGGTATAGCTAGTTCCATGCATTTATGTATGTGTTCGTACAGTGCATTGGTGTATGGTTCAGCAGTCATGCACCTATTTTCCATTTCCATGTGTGCCATGAAGTTAGCCAGCTCTGTTTTTCATGGTGGTTACCTTTGCTGGTGGTGTGCGTGAGATGTGGATTTCCATGGTATTTAGTTTGTGGTTGGATCTAACCAGGGGCGAATTGACTATTGGTGTTGAGAAATGGTTGCCTGTGTTAGTAATAACCAGGTCAAGGATGATGTCTCCTCTAGTGGGGGTAAGAATGAGCTGGTCCAGCGCATTGGAATTAATGAATTCTAGGAAGCACTGGGCAAGTGTATTGGTGCATGAGTAGCTTTCCCAGTTGATAAAGGGATAGTTGAAGTCATCCAGTATGAGAGGGTTGGGTTGGACCCTAATAGTTGCCAGGGTGCTTAGGAATGTGGAATGAGAGTCTTGGGACATGGTTGGGGACCTATAGCAGGCTACGACCTGAATCGCGGTTTTACCCACTGTTAGTTGTCACCTCCCCCTCACTGTACTTTCTTCATTTTTCTCCAGCCTTAAAGTCTCTAACCTCCTCCTGTCCCTTGCCTTCATTTATTCATTTTTTTATCCTGTACATCTTTCTTAATCTGAACTTTAAAATTGTACCAGTCCCTATAGATATCAATTCATCCCACTAGTATTTCAGCCAAATACTTTCTATCAGCTGTAGCATCTGCTCCCTCCTGGCAGGGTGCTTTAAGTAACTACTGCACAGTACTCAATGCCTTTCTCTTGTCTGAACTGTCAGCTGTCTTATGTCACTGCTAAACACTGCATGATATGAAAGTAGGATTGGGTATGTTTGGCCAATATTTATCGCCTCTTTGTATTCTTATGTTCGTAGGTATATACTATGCTAATGACAACCACAACATTTATAAGCTTAGCCATGCAACCCATCCAAACTGTGTCCCTATGTGTCATCGGTGTTTAATAGGAAGGGATGTGTTAGGAAGTTTCTAGAGGTTATATGGGGGGGGGGGTATGGAGGCCAGACCCAAGGTGAATTTACAGTTTTTCATTCATCAGTCTAGATTATACTTAAATAGGGTTAAGGATGGACTCAGCTTCACATGGATGGGGAGCCTGTTCTAGAGCACAGTGATCCTCTGAGATACACATCTGTCTCTAAACATGTATTATGTCACAAGCAATATTTAAATCCTTGGATCTTGTGGTTGTGATGCTGTTCATTTTACAGATGTGAAAAACATTCATCATAGCTGGAGTAGTGGATGCCTAGTATGCCAGGCATAGATTGCATCTCAGTATCCTATATAACACTGAGTATAGAGATTGAACTTTAAGGCATTCCATGTAGGATAGTGTGTTTATACCCCAGAATCTCTTGGAAAGTAACCTCTGTGCATCTTCAATGCTGTTGCACATGTCTGGTCAGGTACATACATTATACTCAATCAAGGCTTTCATAATCATCAAATAAGTGGCATTATGACTTCCTTGGACCCAGATGCCATCCCCCTGCTTATACATTTTGTGACATAGAATGATTTTCTTACTACCTTGGCCACATGTTGGTCAAAGGCCAGATTGCTGTCTACATATGTTCCCAGATCCCTGACTACTGGGTCAGCTCTTAGGGGTGTCTTATTGATAGAGTAACTAGCCTGAGTGGCAGTTTCCTCAAAAGGCACTATAATGCATTTCTTCTCATTCAGTTTTGATCTGTGACTTTGTCACCATTTACTTGTTTGTGTTATACGCCCTTACAAGTTGTTTTTGTCATGAGGGCAATCTATGATACCTCCCAATTTGCAAAGTTGGTCAGCCAAAGGCTTTTGACATTAGTCTTTACCTCTAATAAGTAGATGCCAAATAGGAGTGATCCCAACATGGAGCCCTGAGGTACCCCACTCATGACCGGTCAATTAGTGTCGATGGATCTCATCAATCCTGACTTCATGAGTCCTTTCTGTGAGGCAGCTCAAGTGGTCCTGACAGGTTATGTTTCAAGTTGTTCAGGAGGCATTCATGGATATTACTGAAGCCCATCGATGCTGTGTTTTTGCCTTAGCAAGTGTCACTAGGACCTGATCCCTGTTAATAGTTGGGGGGTTATGTTATTAGGTATTTCAAGGGAGAAACAGGGAGGAGTGCGAGATGAAGTCTGAGATGAATTTGTAAACCAGAAAATTTGCTATGCCAGTCTGCTCAGTGAAGGTGGCACTACCGACCACCAGGTTGTCACACTGATGTATGCTGCTTTTGAGGTTTCAGACACAGCTGTAGAAGGTCTTGTGATTGTCTGTAGGTGTTGAGTCTATCTTGACCTTGTAATTAGCCTTATTGGACATAACAGTCCTCTTTGTTTCCTTTTTAGTTTAGTTTAATTAGAGAGCACATTATGCCAGTTGCTCTTCTTTATTTTAGCCATGACTTCTTTCCTTTTAGCATTCCACCAGTGTGGATTGCATTTAAAGTTTGTTTTGGGATTTTAGTAGGTACAGCAGTCTCTATACAGCCATTCACATGGTGTTCAGAGTCTTCGTGAAAAATTCTGCTTAGACTGGGGTGGGGCATTGACTTTTGACAGACTTTTCCATAGTAAGATGCAGTTTGCTTTGGAATAGTTCCTAACTCTAACAGGGTTTGCTGGGGTTACTGAGTTAAGTGCTCCCTCTTTACCAGTGGGGATGTGACATTAGTTGGCATGCAGCTTTCTCCCATATTGGTGAGTACCATGTCCAGTATTTTTGAACCACTGGTGGGTGTGTGCACTATCTGTCCAATGATATTTGTGTTGCTAAAGTCCAGGAATCACTGTGCCTGCAAGTATGATGCAATGTGTGTTTCCCAGTCTATAAAGGGGTGGTTAAATCTCACATGAATAAAGTATTTGGTTTAATTATGGGTGCCTCAAGTATATCTAGGTAAAAGCTTTTGAATTGTACCTGGTCACCTATAGCTTGCTAGGATATGGTGTATAAGACTTTATTTATGGTGATTTGAACATGGATGAGTTCAGGGTATAGTCCTATTTAACCAACCAACAATTAAACTTGCTGATATTATAGACTGAGACTCCTTCACTTTTTATCCCTGCCTTCGCAGCTGATGGTGTACATCTGTGGAAGACACTGATGCTTTTCACTTCCAGAGTACTTTCTTTTGCTTTAAACTATGTCCTGATAATGGAATGGATATCTAACTTCTCCAGAGTGAGGAGAACTTGTAGGTGTGAAGTTTTTTATTTAGGCATCTGGCATTGAGCAGTAATGCCTTTAGGATTCTTTGGGTTTTATTTGCTATGTCGCTAGGTTTGTCAGTGTGGAATTGCCTAAAAAAGGCTCTGGGAGTTGGATAAAGTTTTAGCCAATATTCAGAAGCCTAGAGGAAACGCATGCAGATCATCCTTTGCAAAGCAATGTGGTTTGTCATCCATGTCTTCCCATGCTGACAGATATTGAATTCCCATGGAAAGGCACCAGAAGCTAAGCCAGTTATTGAAGTCAAGCATCTTTTGTTCATTCTGTGGCATCATCCTTGGCAAATGTAGAATGTTGCTCTATGTAAGGCACATACCTGCCTAAGGCACACCTTCAGAGAAATCAACAATGTCTCTCTTCTTACAGTCCAGGGAAGTACATGTCAGGTCATTACCACCTACATAAACTATTATAGAGTCATACCTGTATCTATGGTATAGTGACTTGAGTGCAGTTATAGTCTGGTGGATCCTAATTCCATATAAGCAACTAACCATTATCTTTTCCTTGTTTAGCCTGGTGAATTGGGCATCTGTGTGTTGTACAATGGATTCCCCTATGACAAGAGTCCTAAGTAATGTGTCTGCTTACCTTATGAGCTCTGCTCTTGGGGGTCCAATAGGTGTAAGCATATATGTGGTGTCTGGTATAGCTTTTGTTGTCAGATGTAGAGATTGCTGAGGCTAGGAGTTGCCTTTTATAGGCTCACAAGATCTTTGAGGTTTAGGAGTATTGGTTTTTAGTGCCTCAGCATAAGTTGGTCTATGAGTGTGTGTGATGGGCACAAAGTGTGGTGGATGTAGTGTGTGTGTGTGTGTGTGTGTGTGTGTGTGTGTGTGTGTGTGTGTGTGTGTGTGTGTGTGTGTGTTCTTGACAGCCTTGAGATGTGAGATATTTACCTTCAGTGAAAATGTTGCATTTCTCATACTCTGTTTCTTTAAGGGCAGTTGTCTGTGAACATGAGATGATTGCTACATTGTCTCAGGATGCCTATATCTGGCTATAGACATTTGGAAAGTGCATATCCATGTTGTCCAGACAGTATATTTAGTAGGGCTACACTATTATATGGACTGGGTTATACAGAGGAATCCTTGCGTGTTTTGCACTAGACTATATTAGATTATGCTAAGATTTGATAGGAAAGCTGTTAAGTGTGCAGACTAGTTGCTCTAAAGTCATCACCATGCAAAAGCTTTGTTTCAGCCACACTAAGTTACAGGTTTCAGGTCATAGGGCAGTTTTATGGATAAAAGTTATATTCTGGGTGTTTGTGTCTGTACAGGGCTGTGCTAACATCTTGGTTTAAAAAACAAAAAAATTGCTTGCAAGTGTAATGCTACAACAAAACAAGTTAAACTACTTTGATGAGGCAACTTCAAGTATTAGGGACCTTCAAAATGATTTAAAAGCAAAAACAACAAATAAAGCAAAAAATAAAGCTGTAGCACTATAAAGTTAACTGAAGTAGAACATTACAAAATAAATATCTTATTTGCCAAGGATATAGCAGCATTAACAAAAGACCTCTTCAGATTGTGGAAAAGGTGCCAATTAGATTGGGATCTGTGAAAAAATGAGCAGGAGATGGAACAGGAGATGGATTATTCATGCACAATACTAGTTTGCTGGGTGGGCAACTAGTGTTATGGATATATGGAAAACCTGGGTGGAAACCACCTAAAAAGGTTACACAACAAATGATAACAATGCAAGAGGGGAAAGATGGAGAGTCTTTGGAAGTCAGGTTATCATAAAGGGCAGAAACAAGAGACACAACATTTTAAAACCACAACAAGATCAGGGCTGGCATGTTGGGAAAACAATCAAACAGGAACTGAAGTTCTGTGGTTTATATTTCATAACATTTCAGCTTAATGTCTCAGTGGGGGCTGTAGCATTCTCAAAGAATGGGGTGGAGCAGCAAGGTACACAGAAAGGTACTGGAATGTAGCTTTAAGCAGTATATGCAGCTATACAAAGTACTGAAGCACAAATCCTGAAAAGGAATTCACAGTACTGCCAATACTGCAATCCCTCCATAGGCTGAGGCACCAAACTATGCAGAAATTTACCAGTAATGCTTTTATGGAAAAAAATCTTTAATAAATGGCTAAAGGTTGATCAAATCAGGCAGCATATCACAGTCCTGCCATACCTGTGAATGAAGCTAAAAGACTGAGGCCCTAGATGGGGTTAAAAAAGACAAAACTCTACCATGTGCATGTAATTCTACTTATGAAAGTAGAAGTGCAATATAATGTATAAATGATGTTAACATTGTCCAGTAATATACTATCTTTCTACAACTGCAAATGAAGCTACAAGATGAATGTTCTAGAACCAACTAAAAACAAATGCAAACAGATATTTGTTTTAGGCTAAAACATGGACAAAAAGTAGAGAAGTACAAAAGAGTATCTCCATACAGGTCACTGTAAGTGCAACTTAAAATATTTAAACAGAAATTAAATATTTTTCCCCTCACTTTTGATGAAAAGCTTGTATCTCACACTTTGGGGCTTTCAACACCACAATACACTAGGTGAATGTAGCTCTGTGCTAAACATAGGAAACTTGCTAATGTGGTATCCAATCAAATAAAGACAATAAAGGAACTCAACTCCTGTAGTTATAATGTCATAAACTTTTTTTCAGAAACTGTACAGAAACTTATTTTGCAATTTACCATCTTTCTAGTCATGGCCATGTTGATCACTGTAGTTCAGGCATCACTTCACTCACATCTGTTGCAATATTTCCATCCATCTATCCATCCATCCATCAATCGCCCATTTTACTACTTTGACACATGGGGCTGGGATCTCACTGCAACAGTAACAGTAACCTAGGGCCAAGGTTCACACCACTGGGTGGCTTATTATATCATGAAGCAGTTTCCCATTACTACTAACATAAATCTCCTTTGGGCACTTGTTAATATTTGCCAGTGATATTATTAAATTCCATCCACCATCAGTAAGTCAATATCCATGTAAATTCTAAAGTCTAGCATCAAGTGTTTTATTTCATAACTACTTATACTAGGAGGAATACAATAATTCCCCAGAGTTAACTGCTTACATTCCCAAGTGCCTCTTATTAATCTATATGCCTTGCCTATCTGTCTCTTTGTTTCTTGATTTCCTCACTCTGATAAAGTGTCCCTTTTTTAAACAACAGCATGACCCCACCCCTTTGTCCCCTAATCCATTTGCACTGTAACCCTCTCTTAATCCTATACTGATTTTGTTGCTATATTCGTCCTCAAATAAATGAGTTTCTTAGAGAATGATAATGCGGTCTGAAAATTACTTTTTGATCTCTAGCACACCTTGCATTTTTTCAGCTCTACCAGAACATTCATTGTCCAGTTAACTAGTTTTAGAAACATGACGCAGAATTATTTCCTTTTCCCCATATTGTTAATAAATAGTAATTGATATACCTTGTTCTTATTTCTCTTTTTTTTTATTAGTATCTTCATGGTAAAAGTAAAAAAAAAAAAAAACAGTAGCTACTGTAAATGTTCACCCACAACTATGCCTTAAATATATTACCATGAAATGTAATTCAAAATAATTTATTGTAACTGAGCACTTTCATTCTCAACAGTAAACCGGAACTTTTCAGAATCAATGGAACGTCACTTCCTGTTCCTTATATACCTGTAGTAAAACCAGTATCAATAATGTAAAATTTCCATTTATATTAAAGGCATTAAATTAAATATTAAAAACTAATTAAACTTTGCCATAAAACCTACTATTATAAAAAAAAAAAACTTAAAAAAATCATTTGTTGCATTAATTACCAAACACATTTCACTTGTGATAAATACCTGACATCTTTTTTAAATGATCATATAAGCAAAATAATTAACAAAATGTTATATCATAAAAAATCATATCACTTTTTATCAATATATTTATCCTCAGTGATTTATGCATTTCATAATCAAACTTCAAATATAATGTGTCACAACATTGACTGGTACTACATTTTATCAACTCTCACTGTCAAAGCATTGCATATAGTTACACTTTCATTAATACCTGGAAAATGGGTGACCTTCATCAATAAGAAGATCCCTATATTCAAAATACTCCTCTTATTCCTCAGCACCATTCTTAAAATATTGAAGAGAAACTTCTAAAAAACATTACATTTAGTGGCATGTTTGTTAAGAGCATTTAAGTTACCTCTTTTCTTTATGTCATAATTATATTGATAAATACACTCTTTTAAGGGAAGTTCAGTCTTGCCCACATAAAAAGCAGGCCAAGTTAAAAATATGGTGATGTATACAACTCTACTCTTATTACAATTACATCTTCCATTTGTGGAAATCACTCTTGACTAATTCCCTACAGTTTTGTCTTTACCATCCAGTGTGTCTGCATTGTACAGATCATCCACATTTACTCATTTTTCAATTTAATATCCCCCTCCACTTTCAATTCTGTAATCATTTTGCAAACATTTTTAACAGTCTTACTATTCTTATATACTACTATAGGACTACTATCCATTTAGGATCAGTTTTTATGTCACAAAAATACCATTACAGTACCAATCTAACTTCTTCCTGATTTCATATAAATCATGGCTATAAGCTATCATTATTGTAGAAGTATAATTCTCTACCATAGTCTCCTGAAATTGATTGCTATCAGGGATCCTTATTATAGGGAGGTAGCTATCTGATCTCTTAAGTTTCACTTCCACACATATCTTAGCCAGCAATGTTACTAGGTACTTCTTTCTAAGAACATTTCCCTTAATTTCTCCAGTTCCTTGAAAACAAAACAAAACAAAAACTTATCTAAGACTGTAAGCTTAACATATGCTCTTTGACTAAATTTCTTTTTTGCCATCTGAGGTTGTTGCTATTGTTATATAAAAATCTGTTTGAATAAGTTGGTGTTTTATATATATATATATATATATATATATATATATATATATATATGTGTGTGTGTGTGTGTGTGTGTGTGTGTGTGTTGCTTTCTTATCTACATTCCAACTTATTTTTGCTAATGATTACTTCCAAAAATGAATTTGCTCTGTTCCTATCTCCTTGGTGAGTTACAAAAATGATATGGGTTTGTTTGTACGATCCATAAGTTTATGAAATCCCTGTTTACCTCCCATCCAAATAAGAAAAATATCTTCCAAATAATGATAATATTTAGCCATAAAATCAGCAAATGATGTAAATATGATGGTGGTTTCCAACCAACATAGGACAGTATTTCAAAATACCATAGTTACTGCTGAACCCATTTCCATATCCTAGTTTGCTTCTGAAATTCCCTGTCAAAAACACATATTTGGTAAATAGAACCATATTTGTGCCACCCATTATAACGTTAGTATCATCCTGGCTATATTGCTCATTGCTAATAATGGGCCACATTCGACCATTTACGGCTCTCCTCATGTGGAATTGATAAAAATGTATTTTGTACATCTAAGTGGAAGATAGATAATTGTTAAGGTATTTACCTTACAAACACAAGGTGCAAGGTTAGATTCTCACATGGGGTAATTGGCTAAGCTTAAAATTACCCACAAGGGCAGCTAACCTGGTACCAGTCTATGAAGCTATGAATCTATATCCTTATCAAAAGAGAATGATCAGAATATTCACTTCTCCCTATGGCTTTCAAAAATACCATGAGTCTATCAAAATGTGTTTTTGGTCCTTAAAAATACATTAAGTTTGACATCCACAAACTTGGCTATAGTTACAGATATGGAACCCCCTGCTACAGCTATAGGATTTAGTGAGGTCATTAATCCTTTTGTGAATCTTAGAGATGCCAAAAATTGTTGGAATAAACCATTTTTCTTATTTTATTTTTTATCCTTAAACGTTTCCTAAATTTGGCTATGTATTTTATATTCTTCTTCAATATCAAACTAGTAACCACAAAACAACAAAACACTCCTAATTATTAAAAAAAGTAATGAATTTAAATGACCACCCTTGTCTATTACACAAACTATACCATGCATTAAAGTTCAAAGAAATTTTATCCCAAGATTATGCAAAAAAAAAACAGCACTTCATCCAAATCAGTGGAATACCACTTTATTTTCCCTATATACTCATAATGAACCCACTGAGCCAGTAATATAAATTCATTACATAATTCTTCAAGTAAATGAGTAACCAAAATTCCAACACAGACAATTGGTTAATTACAAACAAAAAAACATAACCAAAAGAAAAAAAAATGAAGGTTACACCAACACATACAACTGAAAACCAAGATAAAATTACATTTTTACTGTTTAAAAAGTTAGTGCTTTCACAACTTTAACAGTCGCTTCATCAGACCATTTAAAAATGTTAAAACAAAATGTGATAAATACTCAGTAACATCCATTCAAAATATACAATTCAAACGTCCTACATCCAGTTACCTTAAGGTGTTAAAAATTTAAATGGTGACATAGTATCAAGCTAATAGCACGTGTATATTCATAATCAAAGAGATAGCATAAGAAAAAAACTATTTTAGCAAAGCCCCAATTATCTAGTTAAATTGGGGGACTTCAAAACAGGTTTGGATGGCACCATGCCATTGAGATCATATCCTCTATCTGCTCTAACCTAATAATCCATCACAGGTTAGATTTTTCAGTAGTGTTACCAAACTCACCTAACCAAGGGTTTTCATGACATTTCTCAATCACTAAAAATGTAAGCATATGTAAAATGCCTTCACTACCTTCATGTTTGGCCAGAACATTCATATTATAAATGTGGATACTGTACATACATTCTCTGATACGTTCCTTTAAAGTTCTGTTTGTTTTACCTATATAAAAGGTGGACAAATCATGTGATATGCAAAGTAAATCAGGTCTCTAGTATTGTAATCAGCTGTCATTCTAAATTCATACCTAAACCCTGACTCAGGATGTATGGAGCAGTTACTACTATCTGTATAACCACAAAAATTGCATTGACCGCAAGGAAAAATACCCACTCTCTCCTTAACAGCCATAGACTCAGTCTTGCCTCCTGGGTAACATAGGAGCGTCTTCAAAGATTATCTGTTTTTAAAACAAAAATGTGATGTACCCCCCCCAAGTAATTCCTTAATTTTGTCATCTGTAAGTAAAACTAGCCAGTTTTTCTTAAAAACGTTTGTAACCAACTTGACATCAATGGTGTAATATAAAGGGACAGATACATTTCTCATCATACTCTGTTCCCTTTTAGATCGAGTAGCACAAGAAGAATAGTATGGTTTGGCTCTATTGTAGTTGTTCACTCTGAGAGAGACTCAGTTGTATCACATCTCCTCTGTAGCATCTCTCCATAAAATCATGCTTAAGTTATTCCAAGTCTTTTTGAACTCTTTATCACTGGCATTTAACCTAGACATATGCGTGCCTTGACCATTAACCACATTTCTAAAAATACAGTTGTGGTGCATACTCTTCTGTGTAACAGTGCATTTCTGTGACAATCCTTCCTATATAAACCTGTTTCAAAAGATAAATCTGGAAACCTAGTAACTAATGTCTAGATAATCCATTCTAGTCTTAGAATACTTAAACAAAATTTACAAAAATGAAGTGTTAGTATGGAGGAATAATGCAAATTCAAACAAATCATTCACAGAGCTGGACCACAACAGTCTGCATTTAAAGTGGAACAGCCTTACATGATTTCTGCAAATATACAGAGCTGAGTATATTTTTCTGTATTTTCTGTATTATAGAGCTAAATTGTTGCTTATATATCTGTTGTGTTAGTGTTCTGCAAATATACAGAGATCAGTATATATTTTTGGGGTTTTATAATTTGCACTCTGATTCCTCACATCTCTGTTGAAACTTTTCCCCACCCCTCTCATTGTGGCTTCTGTTGCTTCTGTGTTGTTAACTCAAGGTTCCCTTAATTTGAACTGTTAATAGCAGCAGTCTGCATTAAAGTGGAACAGCCTTACAAGATTTCTGCAAATATATAGAGCTGAGTATATTTTTCTGTATTTTCCGTATTATAGAGCTAAATTGTTGCTTATATATCTGTTGTGTTAGTATTCTGCATATAGAGATCAGTATATATTTTTTTTTTTTTTATAATTTGCACTGATTCCTCACATCTCTGTTGAAACGTTTCCCCAACCCCCCTCCCTGTTCTGGTAGTAGTTTAAATTTGGTGGCTTTTGCAGTGCCCGCCCCACTGTAGATTTGATCTAGGACACTCCCCCAGTCCCATCTCTTTACCGCATTCTACCTAATAAACCCTTTCTGCACTTTCTTTTAGCCCTTTTTAATTTAATTACATTTTTTCAAACTGTGTGTGGACTAGTATTACATACTCAAGTGTGCCAGCTTGCACTACATGTGAATTGTTTTTACTACTGTTTTTGCTACTTTTCTGAAAAAAAAATTGTAAGCCTGTTTCCTACCTTTCCTGTAATTAGTGTTCCAGATACAGATTTGCTGTATCCAGGACAATTTGTAAGCTTCTGAGCCACCAAGCCTTTCTGTGTTGGAGGGAAGCCTTATAGCTTATCAGTGGTAGTGGTAAGCACTAGGTAACCTGTCTACCACATAAGGAGTGGTTTTGGCCCAGAATTTGTAGTTATTGGCTTTTTGGGTGGTCTTCCATCTCTCTCAACTTTCTGATTTGAAGGCCTGCATTTGCACTTGTTTCTGTCCTGTAACTCCTGGGCCCATCTCATTTGCTCACTCAAAACAAAAAAACAAGCAAAAAAAAATCTGCTTTTACTGTATTTGTGTTTCTTCCTACTTAATTTTGCTTTTGTGTCATCTTAGAAGTACTCAGTTGTATTTATTACTGCTTGGTGTAACTCATTCTAAGCCTTTTAGTTTAAGCACTTGGGCTTCAGACCAGTTGTTTTACATTAGGAAGGTTTGTGGTCTGCACAAAGTGTATTAATTCTATTTTAAGCACTTGGGCCAGTTATTTTACATTAAAACGGTTCGTGGTCTGCACTCTTGTGGGAGGAGAGGCTGGACTCTGCCCTTCTAGCTGGGAATTTCTGGTTAAAGGCTTATAGTGCCTGCATATCTAAACTGCTTCTTACTGAAAATGGTACACCTTATTTGCTGTAGCATAGACTAGATCCAGGCCTGCTGAATCTAGCTTTGTTTGTATAACCTGAGCACTAAACCAGGCATTCTTTAAAGTATTCAGTTGTATTTATTAGTAACTTGATTAAAGTGTAGCTATCATTCTAAGTCTTTTGGATTAAGCACTTGGGCTTCAGACCAGTTGTTTTACATTAGGAAGGTTTGTGGCCTGCACTGTGGTGGCAGGACAGGCAGCTTACATCCTTCTAAGTTGGGAACTGCTGATTGAGGGCTCAGTGTCTGTTATTCTAAAAGTGTATTAATTCTGGTTTAAGCACTTGGGCTTCACACCAGTTGTTTTACATTAAGAAGGTTTGTGGTCTACACTGTAGTGGCAGAACAGGTAACTTACATCCTTCTAAGTTGGGAACTGCTGACTGAGGGCTCAGTGTCTGTTATTCTAAAAGTGTATTAATTCTAGTTTAAGTATTTGGGCTTCAGGCCAGTTATTTTACATTAAAAGGGTTCATGGTCTGCACTCTTGTGGGAGGAGAGGCTGGACTCTGCCCTTCTGAGCTGGAAATTTCTGGTTAAAGGCTTATAGTGCCTGCATATTTGAACTGCTTCTTACTGAAATTGGTACACCTTGTTTGCTGTAGCATAGACTAGATCCAGGCCTGCTGAATCTAGCTTTATTTGCATGCTGCTTGTTTGTTTGCTTATTTCCCTGAAACGCTAATTCCACCTAAAACGCGGCTTTTCAGCGCTTCTGTGGATCCCTAGTGATATCTGCATTGCTTACTGTACTTATTTCCTTGTTTCACTTGAAAGAAAGTTACTGTTTGTCGTTTTTGCATTTAAGTTACCTGAAACACATTGTATTTAAGTTACCTGGCACTTACTCACTAAAGCAATTATATAAGTCAGCACTAAAATATTAAAAGCACTACACCCTCACAAACTCCCCTTGAGTACCTCATTCCCCATTGGACCTTTTTTTCGATTATAAAGGAATTCCCAATACTATTCTAGCATGTCCAAAGGTCAGTTGTCAATCTCCTCTCCGGTCCAACTGGTGAATCTGGGAATCTTGAGGCAATGTTACAACTGCCTCATGTACACAGACAACCCTCTCCTCCTCCCAACAAATTCCAACACATGTGAGAGATGCAACCATATAGCCACACTGGAGGCTAAGCTCTCTCAACTCAGTACTGGTGAAACCAGTCAGGAGGAGAAGGAAACCACACTCACTACAATTCCAGTCTCACATAGACCTACCACGACAGCAAACCAAACACATAAACACACAAAAACATACTCGGAGGCTCTAAATAAAAATCTGCCTAAGCAGCAGAGACCTCCAAAGTAGACACCCAAGCAACCGCTACCCCAAAACAAAACACGTGCAACACATAGCTCACAAAGCCAGTGTGCCGAACAGACACAGCCCTTAAGGCTAAACAACACACCTGATACACTTGTAATAGGTGACTCTATTGTCAGGCACACTGACGTCCCACTCACCAGGCTGAACAAGGAGAAGGTCACTGTGAGCTGCCTGTCGGGTGCTAAGATCCGCCACATAACACAAGCACTCAGGTCACTCCAAGGCAAGTACAAATATGACTCAGTCATTGTCCATGCTGGTGTGAATGACCTGAGACGTACCTCCCTGGACTACATGAAAAGAGACATAGAGGAGCTCTCTGAGCATGTAGCCCAGGCCGGTATGACCCTGACCTTGAGTAGCATCTCACCCTCACCAAGAATGATGCCACACTATGAAGACAAGATGATCAATTTCAACAATTGGCTTAAGTATTGGTGTCATTTAAAGGGGATCCAATGCCTGTCAGCCTGGGATGACATGCTCGACAAGCCACGATGCTTCGCTAGGGACGGCTTGCACCTGTCACCCCTGGGCTTTCGGATATTGGGAAAGGCTCTTCCTACCCCCATAGTGCCATTTTTAGGCAAGGCTTAAAAGACAAACCCACCTCCATAGGTATCACAAGGGATAAGAAACTAAGAGTAATGCTACTCAATGCTAGAAGTCTAAACCTCAAGATGCACGCACTCGAAACTCTCCTTAGCATGGAGAAAATCGATATCTGTGCAGTAACAGAAACCCGGTTCAAGGCTCCAAAGAGCACCCCAGCACTACCAGGTTATACCTCATACCATGCTTTTCGGCCCCAAAACTTGGACCATACCACAAAAGGAGGGGGAGTTTCAATATTCGTCAAAGATACCCACACCTCCAGGTTGGTGGCACAGCACGAAGCATCAGAGACTATCCATGTGCAACTAACAGTGGGTAAAACTGCCTTCCATTTTATAGCCTGCTACAGACCACCCTCCCAAACCCAGGCACCCCACTCGGCCTTCCTGAGAACACTGGAAAATATGAAGGTCTCTCCAAACACCATTATATTGGGTGACTTCAACTACCCAAACATAGACTGGGAGCATTACTCTAGCTCCAACACCCTAGCCCAAAGGTTCCTAGAATTTATAAACTCAAATGCTATGGAACAACTTGTTACCACTCCCACAAGAGGGGAAAACATACTGGACCTGATCATCACCAACATGGGGACTCTGTGCTCCAGACCAGAAGTGCATCCCTCACTGATAAGATCAGACCATAGACTAATCTCACTGGATATTCACATCCCGACTCCACCCCCTGCCCTGAAAACCACAGTGAAAAACTTCTCTAAAGCAAATTTCACACTCCTCAAAACTGAGGTGGAATCCTTCAAAGCCCCCCGGGCCTGTGGAAAATACGGTCCAGACCACAGAATCCTTTATAAACGCATTCTATGAATACCTCCAGGAATGCATGGATCATGCAATCACAAATAAAACCAAGACCCAATCCTCCAAAGGCAGACGTCCTGTCTGGTGGACCCCAGCCATAAATAAATTATACAATAGAAGGAGGAAGCTACTACATGATAGAGCAAAATCCCAAAAAGGGAAGGCATCTCTGATCACTATTAGCAAAAAACTACGGGCACTCATAAAATCGTCTAAGGCCAGCTTCGAGAGAAAAATTGCACAGGACACTAAGGATAATCACAAGGCTTTCTTTAGTTATGTTAGGAACCTGGGTGGGAATTCTCATACATGCTCAGAATTAGTCCAAAATGACAAAAAATACACCAAACCCACAGACATTGCCAACATCCTAGCTGACAGGTTCAGCGCAAACTCCCCCCCCCCCCAACAAAAGGGCAAATATTTATCCCAGCAGAGTGCTGCCCCCCTGACATCTCAGATGCTCAGGTAAGAGCTGCCCTCTCCAAAGCAAAAAACACAGCATCAATGGGACCAGACGGTGTCCCAGGCTGCGTCCTACATGAACTCCAAGAAGAGCTAAACCCAAACATAAAACTACTGTTCAATCTTAGCCTTACTACAGGATATGTACCCAAAGAGTGGCGTACAGCAACAGTGGTCCCTCTCCACAAAGGTGGTGCCTCAACGGATCTTGGAAACTATCGCCCCATAAGCCTGATTAGCTTAGTCTGCAAAGCTATGGAAAGGATCATCATGGACCTCATAAATAAAGATATTGGGGACCTACAGACACTGGATCCTACCCAGTTTGGCTTTGTTAAGAGCAGATCCTGCCTCTTAAACCTGGTTGATTTCTTTGAAACAGTCACCAAGGCCATTGACGAGGGGAAGGTGGTCCACACAGCCTACCTGGACCTCGCAAAAGCCTTCGATACAGTACCCCACTCAGGCATTATGGATAAGCTCACCAGCTTAAATATAAACCCCTATGTCACTAGATGGGTTGCAAACTGGCTCAAGGACAGAACCCACATGGTTAGAATTGCTGGAGCCATGTCAGACTCCAAACCAGTTACAAGTGGCGTCCCACAAGGCTCAGTCCTGGGACCTCTCTTGTTCGGTATATATTTCTCGGAGGTACAGGCCAACACGGAAGGACTGTGGCTGACTACTTTCGCAGATGACTGCAAACTGGGTGCCATAATCGACTCTCCAGCCGACACAAGCATCCTCCAAAAGGGCCTCATAGAAACAGACAACTGGTGCCAGAGCCATGGCCTCAAGCTAAATGCCAAAAAGTGTATAGTCATCCCTTTTGGTAAAAACAAAGTGCCCACAAATTACCACATAGGTGGTAATCCATTAAGTTCAGAAGAAGTAATTAGGGACCTGGGGACCCAAGTTGATAGCAATCTCTCATTTGACAACCACATGGCCAAAGTGGTTAGAAAAACATTTTATATAGCCCACCTAATCATGAAGGGATTCACATCTAGATCAGGGGAGGTCATTGTGCCTCTTTACTCATCCCTCATCAGACCCATAATTGAGTACAATGCCCCTTTCGGGATGTACCTTACCTGACACCTGCAGCAACTGGAAAGACCCCAAAAGTACCTCACCAAGAGGATCATAGGGCTCAAACAGATGCCATATGCTGCCCGGTTAAAGAAACTCCAGCTCTACTCAGTGGCATACCGCCTGCTCAGATGCGATCTGTGCCTGACGTATAAAGCCATGTCCAACCCGGAATTAATGGACATGCTGCACCTCAGAAAATCCAAATCCCATCGATCTACGCGCTCGAGAGACTTGAACCTCAGCACTGAAATAAATAGGACATGCTGGAGGGACAAGTTCATAACCCAGAGGCTCCCTTCACTCTGGACTAAAATCCCAGTCCAGGTTAGGTAGAGTCCCTCATTGACTCTCTTCAAGAGGAATCTTGATGAGTGGATGGGAGATCGTAGGTTTACCCCGGGTATCACTTCTGTGTCACTGTTAGACAGAGGCACAGTATACTAACCTCGAAAAAGGGCATAGCAAAATTAATTTAAAATGGGTGGCAAAAGCGAAACACAATCTGGCTAGGCTTATAAATACCCTAGGGCAGATAGCCTAGTATGAACCTATGAACATAAATATGTCACCCACAAAGTGACAATAAAACTTTATGTGCTGAGAGAACCTAATAGAAGAATGAACCTCTTTTTTCTCGCATTGGGCTAACACCATATTGGCATAGTTGTTGTCACATGAGGTGCCCATAGCTATGCCTGTTGTTTGAAGGTAATAGGCTCCATCCAGAACAAATACATTGTTTTCAAGTTGCAGTTCCAGGACCAAACAAGCCAGATCCATTTGTCTCCTATCAAATGAACGATGTTCATGTTGATAAGCATTAACAGACACTGACAGAATGATTAGCAGGGTACAGTGAACTATTGTGGATTGTTTACTTAGTTATAATATAACCTTGGAGCTTTCACGCTACTTGACAGTAGATTTTATTTTGATACCTATATTGTAAGGACTTTCTAAGGTACATAAAAACCCAGTGCAACCACCTTTTTGACCTATACTTGCTGGTACAGTTTGGCTTACTAAACCATTTGCTATTTATATAGAGAAACAACTGAGACCTATACTGTATACCTCTATGATTGCCCTTGCAGATTCAAGGCATTTTTATAGGATTTATTTTCATTCACTGATCAACATGTTTTGCCTGCTGAATATCTATTGGTTATGTTACATGTAACATCTTTCTTTATGGTTATCCCTAACTTAGAGGGTTTAGATTTATTTAAGGCTTATCTAAACAAACACAGTCCATATGACAGGAAAAAAATAGAGCTTGTTTGTTTGTACATGGAATTGCTACTTGAAAACAATGCATTTCTTTTTGATGGAACCTATTACCTTCACACAGCAGGCTTAGCTTTGGGCACCTTTTGTGCCAACAGCTACGCCAATATGGTGTTAGCAAAATGGGATTATAAATTGGTTCTTACTTCTATTAGGTTTTTTTCAGTACATAAGGTTTTATTGTCACCTTGTGGATGTTATATTTATGCTGTGGTCTGGCTCTGTGAATGATTTATTTGACTTTGTATTATTCCTCCATACTACCACTTTTTTGAATTTTTTTAATGTATTCTAAGACTAGTATGGATTTTCTAGTCATTAGAGTTACTAGTTTTCCAGATTTATGTTTTGGGAAGGGGTTATATAGGAAGGATTGCCAAAGAATTGCATTGTTACACATGAAGAATATGCACCCCAACCATGTTTTTAGATATTATGTTAATGGTCAAGGCATGCATATGTCTAGGTTAAATGCCAGTCATAAAGGATTTGAAGAAAACTTATAATTACTTATTCGGGATTTTATGGAGAGGGGGTACAGCGGAGATGAGGTAGGTTTGAGTCTCTCCTAGATTGAACAACTATAGTAGAACCAAACTGTAATATTCTTCTTGTGCTAGTCAATGCAATAGGAAACAGAGTGAGATGAGATATGTATCTGTCCCTTTATATTACACCAGTGATGTTAATTTGCTTACCAACATTTTTAAGAAACACTGGCCAGTTTTACTTACAGATGACAAAATTAAGGAATTAGTGAGAGATACACCACATTTTTGTTTTAAAAACTTGATATGTTTGAAGAGGCTCCTATATTACCCAGGGAGCAAGACAGTCTATGGCTGTAAAGGAGAGAATGGGTAATGTTCTTGTGGTAGATTTAATTTATGCGGTTACATAGACAGCAGTAACTGCTTCATGCATCCAGAGTCAGGGATTAGATATGAATTTAGATTAAGATCTGGCTGCAATAGTAGAGACCTGATTTACTTAGCATATTGCATGATTTGTGCATCTTTTTATATATTTAAAACCAACAGAACTTTAAAGGAATGTATTAGAAAACATATGTAAAGTATTTACACTTACAACAATATGAATGCTTTGACTAAACATGTAAACAGTGAAGGTATTTTATACGTTTACATTTTTAGCAATTGAGAAATTACATGGGAATCATTGGTTAGGTGATCTTGGTAACATTATTGAAAAATCTGAACTGTGATGGATCATTAGGTTTAGAGCAGATAGGGGATTTGGTCACAATGGCATGGTGTCACTGAAACCTGTTTTGAAGTCCCACAGTTTAACTAGATAATTGGGGCTTTGCTCAAATAATGTTTTTTCTATGCTCATTAATTATGAATATACATGTGATATTACCTAGATACTATGTAATTATTTAAATTTTTAACTCCTTAAGGTGATTGAATGTACAATGTTTGAACTGTGTTTTTCCAGTGGATGTCACTGAGTATTTATTGCATTTTGTTTTAACTTTTTTAAATAGTCTGATGATGGAACGTTTCTGATTATGAAAGTGCTATCCTTTTAAACATTAATACGTGAATTTTATCTTGGTTTTCAGTTGTGTATCAGTGTATCATTTATTTTATCTTTTAATTATTTATGTTAATATTTTCTGTTTACAAATAAAAGTTTATGTCACACCAGAAAACTACAAACAAACAATATGCTAATTAACTTAATAAATATCTACATTTTAAATTCATATTTTTCCAAAAATGTATATTAAAATTCATTGACTGTTAAACAGTAAATGTTTTATAACTTTTTACCATCGTGTTCATGCTGATCATTTATTTACATAGAATATAAAGTCCAACTCCCACAGAATTTGTCACAGCAATAAAAATACTATATTTTATCTGCTTCATTTGTTAAAGCAATCCATATAGAAGTTTTTTTATTAGTCCCTGGAAAATAGGTGTCCTTCAACAACAGCTGTCAATAAAGCTCCCTTTATTCAAGGTAAGCCTCCCAGTTACCACCCATATGATTTTTTGGGGTCTGTATTAGTTTGTCAAAACAGATCTTCAATGAACACCTATTTGTTGATATGTATTCAGCAAAAATCACTTCCTTGATTTCCTGAATTTTCCAAAAGCAATGAAGTAGTTGGCCCACTACACAACTTTGTCCTTTCCCCACTGTAGTGCCAGCTTGGAGTTGATATATATATATATATATATATATATATATATATATATATATATATATAGATATATATAGATATATATATATAGATATTTATATAGTTAGGGGGGTTTGATTTACTTACTTGTGGATTCTGTTGTGCTGCAGAGAAGTTGTTTCATTGCTCTTGGAAAATTCAGTGAATTGCAGAAGTGATTTTTGCTGAATGCGTGTCAACAAATAGGTGTTCGCTGAAGATACGTGTCGGCGAACTAATACAGAGCCAATTTTTAAGGATACATTTTTTCTTACAGTAGATTTAATTACAAAGTTTATTAATATTTTTTGTTAATATTGAATTCAATACCTTTAATATGAATTAAAATATTACATTATTGATAATGTTTTTACTTTGGGTATATAAAGAACAAAAAGTAATGTTTTATTGATTCTGAAGAAGTTATACTTTACTGGTGTAAATGGAAGGGCTCAAACTTACAATAAATTATTTTTGAATTATATTGCTTGGTAATATATTTGTGGCATAGCTGTGGTTGACCATTTACAGTAGTTATTTCTTTTTGTCAGAGTATTCCAGGCTGTCAGAATATCCTTTAAAAAACTAAGTTTGCAACCAATAAACTCAAAGCAACAAGTAAATATAATCTATATACAAAAACTCCCCCTCCTTCTTCTCTTTAATATATTTTTCCTTTAATAACATGAGCCCATGCTCACTTCTCATATGTCGTTCCATCACGTCAGCATTTCTTCTGCATATAGAAAACCCCCTTCAACTAAGGAGGTATGCTTTTCATGTTAACCCTCTTCCCACCCCTCCATACTACACTTCCAGGATTATTATGCTTTCAGTGGATGCACTTTTCTTCCTTTTGGCATTTATTTGTCCCCCCTTGTTATTTTGGTTGTTTCATCTTACAAGTTACAAACCAAGACCTCTTGCATAGTGAAAAGTCCCAAAGTCCCCAACTGTGATACTTTGAATCACTTACCAGAAGGACAGACCGAACATTTTCAACAGCCAATTGTTTAAAAACTTTTATTATTTGAGTGCTTTTGTCCAACATATATGTTCTTCCTCAGAAGTAATAAAAAAGTAGCATATCCCTCACCTTATATGAATAATTTAAATTGTCAAACTTTTTTTAATTACACAATATAACCATCTTATTAGCCCATACAAACTACAAATTTTAAAAGAAATGTGAAGTCACAAGTAAATAAAACTGCACATTTAATATAGAGCATTAAATATAATATAAAGCAGTAAGTATCTGAAAATAATACTAAACGATGCATGGACATATGCCTATATTCTACAGAATCAGATTGTCAGGGTAAAATCTCTAAGCAGAAAATGCTGCCATAATGTAATATGCTCATAGCCTTGCTGCCCTCATTTTCAGTATACTAGCTATCAAAATATTCTTATTAAGACGGGGGGGGGGCTACCAGCATCCATTCTATTTCCATTCTTACATCATCTTGTATTTTCTCATATCCAGACTTCTTATGCATCTCTCATTTCCCTATTTTGTATTAGCTAATTTTCTGTTCCTTTTCTCCTTCCTTCCTCCTATCACTTTGTGTCTTAATATTTGTGATATCACTTTGATATACCATTTCATAATTTTATTTCCTCACACCCACCCTACTGGTTCCTTGCTTTTACTTTACTGCACTCATCCTTCTTTCACACAAGCCTCCTTTCAAATTGTCTGTAAGTAAAATGTGTTTCATTATTGCTCTGAAGATCCATTTCCAGCCTTACAGAGACTCTGCTTGTACTCTATATTTTGCATTTTTGAAAAATAATGAACAAATCAAATGTTTTTACCCACATCATGCCTCTGATGTTAGATCTTTCCCTGCCATATTTACAAGTCCAAAGTCCTAACATAATGTTCAATTCAATGTTTCATTCAACTCAATCTTTTCTTACTACATTACTCTAGTCTCCACTATTTTAATGCATTTTCATTCCCCCTTCAAAGACCATCCTATACTCCAACTTTTACAAGTTCATTATGCTACCTCTTTTAATGTATTTCTCTTGTCTAGTTGCTTATAAAACTAATATCTCCCTACTTCTGTTACTTCTTGCATCCAGTGTGTATTTCATTTGACATATTTCTTCCTTTTTTGTATTTTTTTCCATTTAAAAACAGGGAAGGATTTGACAGGTCATCTCTCATAGGTCCATAGGTAAGTAGGCTAGCTGCCCTTGCAGGCCATTTTAAGTCTAGCCAGTTTCCCATTTTGTGCTCAAAATAACCCATTCTACTTGGCTATAGATTGGTATTACCCATCCCATGGTCAATAATCATATATTTCCTTCAATGAGAATAACTGGGATTATACAATAGATAATTTAAGGGGACCCATACATGGCATAAAGCATTTAGGAGTTGCCTTTGGCCACTTATAGTACAAGGGAAAGTCCTGGGGTAAATTTTCTGTTTTCCATCCATAGATCTAATTTATGCTTGAAACTGAACAGTGATGAAGTCTATTTTATGTCAATGGGGAGTCTGTTCCAGAGCTGCAGTATCCCATAGGAGATAAACCTGTCCTTCCAAAACATTCTGCTGATGTTGTAAAAGAAGTTTAGATACCTAGACTGAGTATTTCTGATGATGTTTGACTTGCTAATTTGCAGTAAATCCATTGCTAATGGGTCGCAGGATGCCTTGTATGCCAAACACAGGTCACCTGTTAGTCTGTATAATACCAAGCATATTGACAGGGCAGTGAGTTGGTCCATTTAGGACAATTTTTTAGGCATTCCCTCCTTTTAGTAAGGTATCTCTGTGGGTGCTCCAGTTGTTGCATGTGTTTGAACAAAGAAATGCAAAGGGAGCATTATATTCAATGAGTGGCCCAATGAGGGCTGAATTAAGTGGGATAATGACATCCCTAGATCTAGACATAATCCCTTTGTTGATAAGCTTTGCAATATTGAAGGACTTTCTTACAGCATTTAACACATGTTGGAAAAAAGTCATAGCTCTCTCTCTCTCTTTGTTGAAGTCTTTATTGACCATTCCCTATTGAATAACTTTATATTGAAGGCTTTGAACCCAATCGTTGAATTAACTGCTGGTACTTTTCCAAGTCTTCTTTTTATGCCTTTTTGACTTCAGAAATAACCTTGCCACAACTTGAAAAAAAATGTTCAAAGTTGCAGGGCACTGGAGTCAGAATTTAAGGTGTGACTGTCTCCACATCTTAAAGACTGGAATAAACCTGATTTTTTAAAATGGGTTCCCAACATGTAATCCTGGTCTGTTTATACTGTTTTGGCTCCTATTAACAAAACCTTCCCTTAGTTCCACAATTCTGAAAAGAATTTGTTCTTATAATTGTAAAGACTGAATCTTTACCCAATGGGTTGTGTTGAAGGCACAGCTGTTTGCCCAGCTGGTACAAAAACTCTGTGAGCCCAAAAAATAAATATTTTTGTCCATCTACTAATTTGAGCTGTCATGAAGTCTTTACAATTGGTACCTTCCATTCCTTCAGGAATGTAGGAAAAATGAAGGTTTTCCTGATTTTCACTATTCTTTAAGTTAGTTATTTTTTCGTGAAGTTCTTTCTATGGCATTTCTAGTTCTGTAATCTACTGTATGTGATTTTCTGATTTCTTCTTTATAAACTTGATTTCACCTATTTGCTGGTCCAACTCTGTTTATATGGTTCACTTATTATATGATCGAAGATGCATTCTTTCAAATGCATCTTGACCGAACTTGAAAGCACAAAACAGCAAAATACCGAAATGGCATATAAGCAAATTCTTTCCCTGGGAAATAAATTGCTTGGCTGCCTTCATTATTTTGCCATTTTCGTCTCTGTAGTGCGATCTCAGAGTTGGTATATTTAAGTAGGGGGGTGTGGGGGGTGAAGCCCCCACTTTATGCAATGTTTTAACGTTTTTTATTTTCTTTTGTGGAACAGCGATTTTCTTCCCTGGAAAAAAAATCCCTGCTCTAAGTGTTCGGGATTGTAAGCTTTCACTTACATGGGGTCGATAAATCAGCGTTCACTTTTTTAAACATTCGCTGATTTAATATAGACCCGTTTATATTTCCTCCAGCCTTTTGTCAGTTGTTTTTATATAGTCCTTATGAGACCCATTTGTCTTTAAAATGTTTTCATATACATTGATTATTATATCAGTAAGCCCTGCACCTCACTTGGAATTCTGTCCACTTTCAACTGTCATAATTTACACCTCAGTGTTCATGCTTTTCTGCCACTTTTGCTTCTTGCTTCATTTCATCTCTTTTAGATTTTTTTCTTCATTATTTTTTATTCCCGATACTTAACCACTTCTTAAAGGGCAGAGGAGGGAGTGGATTTACTAATTTTTTCCTGCTGTTTCTGTTACTGCTTTTCTGTGTGAGTAACTTGCATCCATTTAGCCAAGCACAACACTGCAAGTTCAGAAGACTGTCATAAAGTTCAAGTGTGGTCCCTGGATGGCAAACAAATCACTTGTAGATCTCCAAACAACGAATCAAGAATCCAGAATTTGAACAAAAGAGTTTAATTCCAGTAAGCGCTTTCACCCTGAGGCTTCTTCAGACTCTTTTCTGAAGAAGCCTCAGGGTGAAAGCGCTTACTGGAATTAAACTCTTTTGTTCAAATTCTGGATTTACTTACTTTTTTATCCTGTGTGAGTCCCATACTCCGTTTGCTGTGTGTGCTGCTTTTGTTGTTTGTTATTCGACTGCAAGTTCAGAATTTACTTTTGATTTAAATAACTTCATTGAGTCTGGGTTGTGGGTTGGGTGATTACAGACATTTAATATGATCTTCCAATGAAGTTCTTTATGTTCAAGCAGAATCTCCAGATCCCCAGTCTTAGGGTCAGTGAGGACACTATTTAGTACCTGTGATTTTTTTGAAGCTGGAGCATAGGTGTTATTCTCTATAGAGTGCTTTCTGGCTTGTTTTTAAGTTAAGATGAAATACATATTCTTCGATTCTTTGTGAAGGGCTATGTTGTTTTGCCATAGTAGAAGCTTGAACAATTTAAGCATTTTGCCAGATAAACTACCACGGTAGTCCTGCAGCCAGAGTGTCATTTGAAATGCATATTCTCTCCTGAATGCTGCTGCAGTACATTTCAGAGATAATAATAACATGGTACTGTCTCTATTTGCCAGTTGCCACAAGCATATGTGCTGGGTGGTAGGGGGGAATTTGTGGTATTCTCACATTATCTTAGCATTCAAATATAGAACTTGATGTTCCTGTCTTTGTTTCAGATGAATAATCCTCTAGTTATTATGAATTACAGTTTGGCTTGCTTTAGCATCAGTAGTGTAGGTCACAACCATCTGGTTCCTTTCGGTGGATTCTGGCGCCCTTTACCCAGCTTATTAAAGCTTGCTAACCCTAACTCTACCTCTGTCTCTAACCCTGCACCTTACTATAGAAAAGCTCTTTACATAACACTACCACTATTCATACAAACTGTGTCCTTAGGGACTGCTAAGGTTTAAGAGATTTTGTCTCATTTTATTGTGTTTTTAGTGTAAGATGATTAGAAAAGAAGGTTTGTTTTTTGTGATTCTTTTTTTCTGGATTTGATTGTTTTTGTCAGCATTTTGATGTATCACCATTGTGAACTGTCAGTCTTTTTGGGATAGACTTTTGCATAGCTGCAATTTGTTGTAGACATTTTAGCTCTAATCTTAGTTATGCAAGCCTGACTCTCCTAGAAAGTGCTAGTGTCAGTCATAAGTAGAAGGGCAGACTGGAAGAATATATTGGTTCTTTTTATGTGCTGTTGTAGATCATAGCTATACTGCCCTAGCATACTCCTGAAATGTTGTGGTGTCATGGACTTTGGCATGATAGTGACACAGAAACTGCTTCACATGTTACTCTGAACTGTCATTATAGCCAAACGCACAGTGGAAGTGAGCTAGGTGCTCACATGCAAAATCAGATGTTGCCTGTCCTGGACCAATATTTAATTTTTACATTTGTTATAGCTATATTCAAAATAACTTTCATGCTAAATGCAGATCCTAACACTTCTGGGAGACAGCACCACATAGCCAGGTCACAAGCCACTGAGCTTTCAGGTACATGCCATGCTTGTCTCCTTGTTCTAATAATTCCGTAGCAGTTAGGAGAATCTCTTTGTGGAAATACTTGTCAACTGTCCAGATTTTCACAGAATCTCCAGATTTTGGACTCATATTTTTGGTCTTTTCTATGTAAAATGTATGGTTTTCTGGTAAATCATTGCAGATTAAAATCATTAGATAACAGCAGATATTTGGGATTCAGATTTGATATCTTTCAGAGAATATATGCCATGTCAGACTTCCCCAGTTAACAGATGTTAATAAAATTAAATAATAAATAAAAATAATGCAAAACCTGATATTCTTTCAACTTTTTAAGTTTGTAAGGGCAACAATTAAACCCTGTCTCTGATTTGAGGCATTTGTCCCCTCATTATGTTTGTCCAGATTTCTTTCATTAAAATGTTGAGAGGTATGTGTGTGTATAATCAAAATACATCTGCATGTCATTCAGAATCTTCTGGGATACTGCATGTGGTGGTATGACAAACAGCCGGCCATGCATTCAGCAGGTGTCAAGGTTCTAGTTGTTGTCTCTTATATAAGAAGCAGGTCTGTATTAGGAGGTATATTTCCATGCTCTCATTACTGCTTTATAATTTACCACACCATTTAACCCAGGTGCATTATATGCATTAAAAAGAATCTGCCATTTGAATTCTTTATATTCCAATTCCCCCTCTTTATCTCCATTAAAATCATTGGGCACATTGTCTATTACAGAAAAGAAAAACTTTTTAAAATTAACACAATAAAGTGTGCTTATAAAGTGCATTGTCTAAAGAAAAGCACTTTATGGTAAATGCAAAAAGTAAACAAACTGTTTTTAGTGTTTTTAGTGTTTTTCATGTTTCAGTTTTCTTGGTTTTGCATATTTTATTAGATAATTAGTCATGGTAATTGTAAGTATGTGAGTGGTGGTTTTAAAATTGATTTATAGTATTTAAAATGGTTTATTATCATAATCTCGAAATTTAAAAAAAAAGTGTACTTATTCGCGAAGTGTTTCGCTGAAAGTGCACATTAACGAATGTCCCTAATCTTGTAATATAGCTGTTAATGCCAAAAATGTTGATCACAACATTTTCAGCACTTAACAGCAATCCCACCCTTCCTGTAACTCTCTAACTAGCTAACCTAACATCCCGTTTATGTAGGGAGGCAAGCCCCCCTGCACCCCCTACACCCCACCTAACTTAATATTCCAACTCCGAGATCTCACTACAGTGAGGAAAGGGATGTATTTCCCTAACCACACTGTACCATGATCACTTTACATGAGCGAAGGTTATATTTGCGAATTCACAGTCCATTCACAAAAATGACGTTCGTTCATGTAATCTGCACATATATGAAGTATTCGAAAATCTTTTGTTTGAATACTTCATAGCCATGCAATTGCACAGCGACATTTCAATGGTAAACCATTTAAAACATGGAGAAATGTTTTTTCCTTGTTCTGATGAAGGCTAACAGCTGAAAGCGGTCAACCTTTGTGGATTAAAAAGATTTTGCTACACTTGGTGGTTCTGTTCTTTTAGTTTGCTGCATTTAGTGAGGTAGTTTTTGCTTAGTGTGTTGTTTTATGCTATCTGAGAGGCTTTTTTAAGCACAGTTTTCTTTGGTAACAAAGAAACTAGTTAAGTGAGGAGGGTGATAGGCCATAGGAACACAGTCTACTTAGGAGCATTTGATGATTTAGTGTGTTAAATGCCTTGGCTAGATCTGTAGATAAGGCTGAGGTTAGAAGAGCTACATTTTTATTGTGATTTGCTGTAACTGTAAAGCTTAGAAGGGCAATGGTTATACTGTGATTGTGTCTGAAACCATGCTGCAAGGGAGAGATGAGGTTATGTGAAGTAATATGTGTAGTAAGTTGAACATAAATACATCATTCCAAATGTTAGGATAAAAGAGAAAGAATGGTGATTGGTCTGTGGTCTCTCAGATCCGTTGATAATCCACCTTTACGGAAGGGTATTATATAGGACTTTTCCATAAGGTGGGAACTTATTTTTCTTGGATAGAGTGGATTATTAGAATCAAAAAGTACAGTTTTGTACCTACCATAAATGTAGATGTTCGAAGATCCACATTGCTGCAGTCCTTACTTATGGGTAGTCCGCTGTCCTCGGTCGGCCCGAATACCAAAGTATTAGGCTGACGTCGGTCATGTCGCCTAGATCTGACATCAGAGCGTCAGGGTATAAAGGCGCATGACCGATGTCATATCCTCAGTCTTTTCTTGCCCCAGATGTCAGAAGGCCAAACCAGAAAGGCCACAGCCAAAAACAGAATACCTCCCAAAAACATGCCCAACAACAACCATCACCTAAAGCATAGCACCAAGTCAAACTACAGTGGGGAAGGAGGGAGGGTAAATTGGACTGCAGCAATGTGGATCTTCGAACATCTACATTTATGGTAGGTACAAAACTGTACTATGTTCTTCATCTCACATTGCTGCAGTCCTTACTTATGGGTAGAATCCCAAAGCAACGGGAAAGGGAGGATGGTAAAAATCATAAAGCATTAGGGGCCGCTAAAATGCCCTGTAAAATAGCAGTGGCAAATCCAGCCCTAGACTTAGAATAAAGAGGAAGGTGGTAATGTTTAGAAAAGGTATGCAATGAACTCCAAGTAGCTGCCTCCAAAATGTCTTTTGTAGCTACCCCCCTTAGAAAGGCCATAGAAGTAGCAGTAGCCCTAGTGGAATGAGGCCTGATTCCAGCAGGAATCTCCTTACCATGATGGGAATAACAGAAAGAAATACAAAACCCAATCCATTTAGAAATAGTTTGTTTTGAAACAGGTTTACCCTGTGAACCCAAAGCAAAAGAAACAAACAATTGCTGTGACTGTCTGAACTCCCTGGTTCTACTCAAATAATAACGCAACTGCCTATGAATATCCAAAGTATGCAAAATTTTCTCCCCTTTATTTTGGGGGTTTGCATAAAAAGTAGGCAAATGAATAGTTTGATTTAAGGCCACACTAGAAACCACTTTAGGCATAAAGGAAGGGTTAGTACGCAAAGATACCCTATCCTTATGAAAAATCAGGAAAGGCTCCACTGCCATGAGGGCCTGTAATTCAGAAACCCTTCTTGCAGAGGTAATGGCCAACAAAAAGCAGTTTTCCATGACAAATACTTTAACTCGGCAGTAGCTGCAGGCTCAAAGGTTGTAGAGTAAGTTTTTCCAACACAAAATTGAGATCCCAAGCAGGAGTAGGAGCTCTACATGGGGTCTTATATTCTTTGCCCTCTAAGAAATTGCTTAAACCAAGGATGAGAGAATAAAGGAGGGTCACAATCATAGTGAGCAGAAATGGCTGCAGCATGGACCTTTATTGAGGAGAAAGACAAACCCTTGTCCAATAACTCAGTAAGATATTGAAGAGCAACACTTAAATCAGGTTTGGAGACATCAAAGTCCTTTCCTTTGCTCCAAATAAAAAATCTCCTCCATTTATCAGCGTAAACCTTCCTGGTACTAGGCCTCCTGGCCTCCAAAATAACATTCAAGACTTGTTGTGGGAGCTGAGACCCTCCAGAGTCTAAAACAGAATATGCCAGGCTGTTAGATGCAGAGACTGAATCTTGACATTGAGGAAGTGACTGTCCTCTTGAGACAAAAGGTGCGGAATCAAAGGCAGAGGCCATGGAGGTTCTCGTACTAAACTCCTCAGTAGTGGGTACCAGTGTTGTCGAGGCCAATCCGGTGCTATCAAAATCATGGTTGGCTTGTCTTGTCTGGACTTCAAAAGTACCTTGGGAAGGAGAGGCAGAGGTGGAAAGGCATATACATGCAGATTGTTCCAACTGAATGATAGAGCGTCCACCTTCCAAGCTGTGTGATGAAACATTTTTGTGCAAAACTTTGGCAACTGGTAATTTAGTGGAGAAGCGAACAGATCTATGTCTGGAGTTCCCCATAACACTGTCAACTGTTGAAATACATGAGGATCCAATTTCCACTCGTGAGGATCCACTATTTGTCTGCTCAATACATCTGCTAAGGAGTTCTGTGCTCCTGGTAGAAACCTTGCCTGAAGATTGAGGTGTAGATTGAGAGCAGTTTCCCACAGAATCATCGCTTGCCTGCAAAGAGGGTAAGAATGGGTTCCCCCCTGCTTGTTGATGTACCACATGACAGTAGTGTTGTCTGTTTGAATCAACACCTGCCCTGGGTGAAGTAAATCTTTGAAAGCCATCAATGCAAACTGGACTGCTAACATTTCCTTCAAGTTGATATGCAAATGTTGGAATTTGACAGGCCACGTGTTTTGCACCCATTTTCCATTGAGGTGTGCTCCCCAAGCCTTGTCCGAGGCATCTGTCGTTAGAATCTGACTCGCCTCTGGCCGGGTCACAGAGAGTCCCTTGTTTAGGTGACATTCCTGAGCCCACCACAAAAACTCCTTTTGAATGCAAGGTATTATCTGAATGACAGTGTCTAGATCTTGGCAGTGCTGTGTCCATACATTTTTGAGATACCATTGAAGCTTCCTCATATGCAATTTGGCATTGGGAAGCACCAGAATACAAGATGCCATGAACCCCAAGGCTTGAAGGACTGTCCTTGCAGTCAGCCTGGACCGTAGAGACATTTGATGGAAATAAAGAGATAGGCTTCTTTGTTTGTCCGGGGTCAAAAAGGCCATCTGGGAAGCTGTATTCAGTCTCACACCCAGAAAGCACATGTCCTGAGAGGGTACTAGACTAGACTTTGTTTCGTTCACAGAATACCCTAGGCATCTTAACACTGCCATCACATACTGTAGATGATGAAGAAGTTCGTCCTTTTCTTGTGCAATAATCAGGCAGTCGTCCAAATAAGGATAAATCTGTATTCCTCTTAGTCTGAAAAATGCTATCACTGGAGCCAGAACCTTTGTGAACACTCTGGGCACAGTAGATAAGCCAAAGGGCAATGCAGAGAACTGATAATGTAAATTTCCAGCCCGAAAACGAAGGTACCTCCTGCAACTGGGCCTGATAGGAACATGAAGGTAAGCCTCTTTGAGATCCAGAGTAACCATCCAATGATCTTTTCCCAACAGAGGTAAAAATTGTTGTAAAGTCAGCATCTTGAACTTTGGAATGTCCAGGTAAGTGTTGAGGATAGATAAATCCAAAATTGGTCTCCACGTGTTCCCTTTCTTGAACTAGAAACAGGCGAGAATAAAATCCTAGGCCCATTTCTGACAGAGGAACTGGCTGTATAGCTCCTATTTGAAGAAGTAAAGAAATTTGTCTGTGAGCCTCTATCCTTTGCCGAGGAGGGATGTCTGGCATGCCTTTGAAAGGAGGCATGGTATGGAAATAGAACTTGTAACCTCGGTTTATAATGTCCAATACCCATTTGTCCTGGGTGACTAAATGCCAATTTTGCTTGAAAAGAGCCAACTTTCCTCCCAAAGGAGCTGCCAGGCAAGAAGAATCTGACAGCTGAAAATGCAGGTCATTGGGCCTGTTTATGAAAGGACTGGCCCCTGCCCTCACCAGCAGATTGAGCAGGCGAACTCCATTGTCTCGGCCTGAAGGTACTCTGAGCTCTGCCCCTACCACGCCTAGATCTACCCCTAGACTGAGAATCAGAAGAAGGGTACGTCCACCCCTTAGTAGGCCAATTTCTACTAAACTTTGGAGGTTGTACCTGCAAAAAATCTATAACAGTCTGCATAGACTTAGCCTTGTCTTCCATTTTCTTTAAGACTGACTCCACAGGAGGACCAAACAAAACTTCAGACTGTAAAGGGGCATCCAGAATTCTAGACTTAACATGCTCAGACAAATTCTGATCCTTAAGCCAGGCGTGTCTACGAATAACTGAACCAGTGGCAGCCACCCTAGAAGAAGCCTGTAAAGCATCAAAACCACATTGCAAAGAGTGCTTACCCACCTGTTCAGAAACATGCACCAAATCCTTCAATTCTTTACACTCTATGCCCTCTGCCAAAGCATCCACTTTAGATCTTAGCTGAGAAAGGAGGAAATTCTGATACTTCAACATATGAAACTGGCAGTTCAAAGCTCTCATTGCTAAAGTAGAAGAGGTATACACCTTCTTACCCCATCTATCCAAAGCTCTAGCTTCCTTATCCAGAGGAACCGGATTCTTAACAACAGAGGCTCTAACACCCTTAGGCCCCTGACTAATAGTTTCTGGGTCCGCCCTAGGACTCTTATACAGATATTTATGAGCCTCAGGCACCCTGTAATACCTGTCCGGTTTAACTGGGGCAGGAGGCACAGAATCTGGATTAAGGGAAGCTTCCGAGAAAACATCTGAAACAACATCCAAAACCGGAGGTATAGCTAAGGGTCTATGCTGAGGTAAAAACAAGAACTCCCTAAGTCTCTTCCGTGAATCAGAGTAATCCTGTCCCTCCCACTTAAAATGCTCCCTCATGGAATGCAGAGTTTCTGAAAATGAAAAATCCTCTGGAGGAGAAGCAGAAGGAGTGGAATCCTCTGCATCAGAATCAGAATAAGGAGGGTAATCTTGAATGTCTTCAGCAGAAGACTCTGAATCATCTGAGGCCTGCTCCAAACTTTCCAACTCTGGCTCCATCCTGGGCCTCTTATCAGGAGGGCATAGAACCTCTAATTAAAGTAATCAAATCCTCTGCCATGTTAAGCATGTGCTTTTAGGCACAGACCCTGAAGAACCAGAACTGACACCAGAGGAAGGCAAGACAGACCTGCCCTTAGAAGGAGCCTTAGAAACAGTAGCAGAAGGCCTAACCACCTTAGGCATAGAAGGGAGAATAGTAACCTGTGAGGCCCCTTCAGCCTGACCTGCCTCCTGAGAGGCCACATCCTGTAAAATCAAAGTTTCCCCCTGGGACTCAACAGAAACTTCAGCCGGATCCACCTGTTCAGCTGTAGCTTCTAAAGGTCCGGCGTCCAAACGGACGAATCATCCTGCTTAGGCTTTAAAGATTTGTCTTTGCGCTTCTTAGTAGAAGCAGGCGTCGGAACATCCGATGGCATATTATAATTACACCTCTTGCCAAAAACTAACCTAGCGCAATCTAACCTCCGTTTTATAGTGCGCTTATTAAACCTAGCACAAAACCGACACCCGACTACGTGCTCCGGTCCCAAACAAGGAATACAAAGCGAGTGGTAATCCCTATGCGGTATCTCTTTCCCACAAGAAATACAATTATTCACTTTTTCTGACATCCGGTAAGTAACTGAGGCAAGAAAAAACAAAAATATTCCCCAACGGGGTACTTAGCCCAACTTGGTATCGGTCTGAAACTCCGAAAACAAAAAATTTCAGAACGCCGAACGGCACTTGCAACGCTGCTTCTGCATCGGACCATGCGGCAAAAAAGACTGAGGATATGACGTCAGTCATGCGCCTTTATACCCTGACGCTCTGATGTCAGATCTAGGCGCCATGACCGACGTCAGCCTAATACTTTGGTATTCGGGACGACCGAGGACAGCGGACTACCCATAAGTAAGGACTGCAGCAATGTGAGATGAAGAACATCAGTATATGTAAGGCTGTCTGCACTGATCTTGAGGTATTCAATAAGCTGTTAGATTTTTGTTGGCTGTTACTGATATTATTGGATATACGTGTTTGAATTTAGTAGTTTAGTTTTTAAAGCTGAATTTCAGTCAGTCACATATCATGGCTTTAGTTTTTCAAGATTATGACAAATCAGAGGTAGTGAAGTTTTCACCTTATCCCATGGCCGGAAGACCTTGAATTTAGTATAGAGATGTAGAGTGTTGAAAAAGCATGAAGATTGCTACCATGTAAAATGCTTTTAATTATGTTTATTGAGGAAGTGAGCATATTATAAAGTCAACTTTATTTTCATTGTAATCATACTAATGTTAATTAGTTCTTAATATTTCAATAATATCTGGGAAAAAGTTTGGGAGATAGAAAGTATTTTGCTTGTATCACTTACTGCTATGAGTAGTCACCCTTTTAATTTCAATGCTCCTTTTCCACATTTTGTTGAAACTACTTATAATAATTGTCTATAAAATCTGAGGTATTTTAGATATTATCATAGCTGAGTTCCTGTCTAAATGCTAGATGGTACCATATTAGTTGATAAATTAAACACTGTGTTTTATAGTAAAAAAATTATCATAGTGTAGTTTATTAGTAATGTTGCATGCAAAAAAGAAAGACAATGGAAAAAAGCCTTGCAGCAACTTGAGTGCAAGACAAATCCAGAATCAGGATGTCACAGACATCAGATTTTGTAAAATGCAAGATGGCAGCATTTGCCACAAACCAGGCCTTCTGCACCTTGTGCTTAAATACATATTGTACCATCTATGTTCGTAGTATCTAGATGCTACTGTTTTAAGGAATATTAAATATAACTATATTTAATACATTAGAATTTATAACAGTAGTTTCACTAGAACATTGCAAAGAGTTTCTAATGCTGCTTGCTGTTTTTTTTTTTCCAGGATGTATTCTGTGTCACAGCAGACATAGTTTTCCTTGTCTTAATGTTAAAATACGAAACTAGGTCTCAAGTTAGAAATGGCGATGGGCACTGTTCTAAACTCCTCAATAAGTGACCTGGCATCGCCCAGGGTTTGTTGCAACTATTATACCATTATTTGAATAACCTACCTAAAATATTAGGAGGTTCTGAGACAAAGAAACTTGTACATTTAACTCCAATTTCTGTTCATCCAAGTAGTCAGAAAACATGTATTCATAGGACCAGACTCCAAGTGACTTGCCTGCTATTTATGAGACTTACTTGGATGTAAGGTCTTTTTATAAGGCTGGCATACATTGTAAGTCTTTCAGAATCAGGCCCATAGGTTACTTTTTCATTATCCTCTTGTTCAGAAATCCATTTAGTTGTAATAACTCTCTGCACATTCCTGTAACTGCTTTTTCCCCTTTGAGTCTCACCTCGACATATTTTAATATGTTATTTTATAATGGTATATCTTGATCTTCTGCATTTACTTCTTCCTTCATAGAAAAAAATCGTAATAGCAAATTTGACTATGTTCCAGATATGACTGTAGACTGATAGCTTTATAGCTTGTGATGCATGAAATTACATTCCCATTAAGACATCTAGATAACCACAGCATTTAGTCACAGGTCAAGCAGGTAAAATGTACAAATACATTTAAAGTTACAAGTATAATGATCATGGATGAAAAGTATGATTCATCATCCCAAAACTTTTCATTTTAACACCTTTCACTCTCAAATGCATTGCATGCAAATTTCTTCAAAGTAAAAATATTGTCATTTGTTTTTACTTCATTATTTGTTTCCTTGCCTGAAAATTAAGAATTTCTATTTTTTTCATGCACTGCTTAGACATCACAGTAAGCTGCAAGCCTACACTATATTTATTTATTTACATTTGTTGACCAGGAGTGTCCAACTGGATGTAGGTCCATTTTCAGTGGAGGCCCGGGGAAAAAAGCTCCACAGTTAAAATAAACAGACAGTAGTTACATTGGATTACATAGCGATTAACAATTTAACATAGCAATTACTTACAACATACTTACAGATGAAGAACATAGTACATCAGTAGACAACTAGAATCTTTATCTGTGAAGTACATAACAAACATTAACAAATGTTACAATAAGTTCCTGCTGTATAATACGTACTAGGCTTATGAGCATCTGAGCTTGCTATAATCAAGGTAGTTAGTGGAGTGGAAAGAAAGATAGTGGTTGGATAGGGTGGGTGATATTAGAGTGGGAGTTGCAAGGGCATAGCCAGCATGTTTTTAGGTGTGCTTTTAGTAAAGTTTTGAAGTGGGTGCATGATGGTATGGAGGTAATTGTGGGTGGGAGGGAGTTCCATAATTTGGCTATGGTGCAAGAGAATAGTGCTTCACCAGCAGAGTTATTGGCTTTAGTGATCTGCAAAAATCTTTGGAAAGATGTTAACTTAAGAACTCAGTTTTTTACCTTGTATATGAAAACTTCTAAATCAATACATTAACTAAAATTAATATAGAGCACAATAAAAGGATGAAGACAACCAGTATTTATTGTACAGAATACTATTTTACAAACATACCCAATGTTAGGACCATCATCTTGAGTTAATATGTTTGTTTATACAGTTAAGTATCATCTACCTATAGAGAACAAACAAAAAGGCAATGCAATATACCATACCTTCCAAATTTATTATTAGCGCTTTCAGGCGTAACAATGCACAACCTTCTTCAGACAAAAAACATGCAAGAAAAAATGTTCTTGGCTTAAATAAACCACCAACAGTGACATCATTAGATCATCAATTCATAATTAAAGACACATTACACATAACTAAAAGATAATATGTGTGTATATATATATATATATATATATATATATATATATATATATATATATATATATATATATATACATCTATATTAGGTTTATATAAATAAACACCCTCTCTAAAATATATAAAAATACACTTACCTACAGTATGAAAATCTTAAACCTGTCTCCAAGACAAGGTAAAAAACCAAGTTCTTAAGTTAACATCTTTCCAAAGATTTTAATCTTAATAAACATTTTAAGGAACATGACTCTTTTAAACCTGGGTACAGATAAGCATTGTTTAGGACTTGCCGCCATAATTCTCTTTGCTCCAATAACAATTGCCATGGCCCACCTCTAATGCTTTCTTTAACCTGCTCTATCACGAGAAATAAGAAGGAATGCCCAGGAAATTCAATGACATGCTTTGCTAGTGCATTATTACAATCTTGCTTATGTATGATGTACTGATGTTCATAATTTCATTGCTTCAATTGTCTTTTGGTTTTTCCTATATAAAACCATGGACAGCATTGGCACTCAGCTAAATAAAGCACTCCTGGGCTGTTACAATTATATCTACCACTAATTGAATAGGTAAAATTTCTTATTGTAAATCAGATTGAAATTTTAATAAACTTACAATAATTGCAACATCCACATTTTAACATACCCCCAGTTCTATGATTACTATGTAAGTCTCTCTTGATAAAATTTTTAAGATTAAGGCCTCTTTTATAAATTATTTTAGGTGCTTCTGGGACTTTGTCTCTAATCTGGGCATCATCAATAAGCACAGCCCAAGTTTTACTTAAAATATTCGCTATTTGTTTTGCACCAAGTGAAAGTGAAGTACTGAAAGTTAATGTAAAGTTAACATCATTTTTATCAATATGAACACTGTTAGGTAATGTAAAATTGTCTAGCCCTTCATCTTCTGCTTGTGTAAGATTGCACAATATAGGTCTAAACCAACCTAATATATGCTTGTGGGTAACCTCAGATATCAATTCAACATTTAATTGTAATGGGTATCCATGATCTAGGAACATTTCTTTAAGCAAAAGACATTCATCTGAAAGATCTTGTTCTAGTGTGGTCATACGGGCTGTCCGTACAAGTTGTCCCTTTACAACACACCGCTTTTGGTAGTATGGATGAGTACTTTCAAAATGTAAAAAACAATTTGAGTATGTAGGTTTGCGATATATTCTTGCAGTGTAACATTGATTAATCCTGTCTTTAGTTAATAACACATCCAAAAATGCTATAAATTCACTATTAAATTCAAATGTGAATTTCAAAAAGCTGGTCATCTCTGACAGTATCTGAACAAATTCGGAAGCATCAGTTTCATCATTATTAAACACAACAGATATATCATCTAGATAGCGTGTATACCATACAACATGCTGTTTAAAATAGTCATGGCAAAATAACATTTCATTTTCCCAGTATGCCATGACACGATTAGCAAAGCTCCCACCACAGGGGGAGCCCACAGCTATCCCTGATTTTTGAAGGTATGTATCGCCCCCCCAAAAAAATGTAATTATTAGTCAGGTTTATCTCCTCACCTGCAACACCTAACTTATGTAAGAATTCTTGGTTCCACATAATTCCTAAAGTTTGTGGGATAACCATATATCGATCCCGGACATCTATAGTTAAAAAGTTGTATTCAGCATTGAAGTCCAGGTCATTGATGTTTTTAAGGAAATCCCACGAGTCACAACAAATTTGTGACTGACCCTTAAGGTATTTATTCAATTTAGCATCAACTATTTTAGCACATCCATACGTGATACTATTATGGCCATCAACAATACAACAATAGGCAGAAGCGGTGGGTTATTTAACTTCTTATGTAACTTAGGGAGCCCAAATATGGTGGGTGTAACTAGGGATGGTATAGTCAGGTAGTTATATGTATCTATATCTACCATACAATCAATAAATAAGTAATTTAATAATGCCCTAATACGTTGGTAAGCTCCATGAAGTTGGTTAACAGATGCTTTTTCATAATTTTCAGAGCTCAAGATATTTAACATTCTATTAGAATAATCTTCTTCAGTCATTAACACCATGCCACCATCTTTATCTGCTTGAGAATCTTAATATTAAAATTTCTAAAAAAATCAAGAGCATTCAGCTGGTTCTCTAACATAGTATTCTTAAAAACTCTATCGTTGTAAAGTTGTCCCTGCATAACATTCCTCAAGTCAAGTTCACACAGTTTTTCAAACAATAACAGTGAGTTGTGTAGGGGGGGGTTAAATATACTAGAAATATAATGGTTAGCAATAGGATTAATGGTATTGCCTAATAATATGCTTAAATTCAATTTACAAACAAACAGCTTTAAGTCTAACAAGGCCTTAGCAAAGCTCATATGCTTGGGAGGCACAAACAACAGTCCCAGAGCTAAAATGTCTATAACTTCATTAGGTATATCAAGCTCACTGAAATTACAGATTTTAAAGTCACCTGTTTGGTTTAAAAGCATTTGAGGGTAGAGTGCATCACCACCAGTAGCAGTAGAAATTAGTAGAGGCACAGATATCTTCTCCGGCATTTGTTGTTCCTCATGTGTGGAATGAGAAATGTTGTTGGAGCTGCCCGATCTCAAATTGTTCACATTCTGGTGGTTCTGAAAACCTGAGGTGTGATAATCACGAGAATTAGTCCCTTGTTGGTTTAAAATGTGTTGGCTGCGTCTAGCAGAAAGAGCAGTTGCAGATTCTGGTGAATTCAGTGCCTGAGTGTCAGCTACTAGGCCGGAAGGGGCGGATACTTGACTGGAATTCCTTTGTAAGCTGTTCAGTGAATCAGATTCAACAAATGAATGATTGACAGTGGCACCAGCTAAAGGGGGAGGGGCTAGGCTGTGCCATTGTTATAGTCCCTCTGGTCACGCTGAAGTTTTTTTATTTTTCACAATCTTTAGTTTATCCACTTTCTGCTCAGTACTGGTATAAATACGGATGTAATTGTATTTACATCCAAGAAAATCAGTATCTTCCATAGTATTTCTTTCTAGGTCCATTAATTCATTCTTTAATGCATCCGACTGTAGGGAATAGTGAGTAATAAGCAAAGTAAGAAACTCACATCCCTGCCTGTCAAAAAGACTAAGTAATTCTTTATAAAAAGATGAATTATGAACCAGTCCAGAGGGAAAACGCCACTGTTGTAGCCCCTTTGGTATATGTGACTGGGAAACACATTCACATAAATAAGTGATTTCAAGTTGCAGTTTCTTGTATTTGAACATTTTCAGATTAAATTGCTTTATGTTTTCAACAATACAATGAACAGTAGATTGAATATTAGTGTGCATGTTATTATTTAATACTGCAGCACTATAAGTAAGGTGAATAGTTGAATTCAAACAGTCCATGAGAGAGGGTAAAGTACTAGGGGCTATATTACTAGTACCCTGAACATGAATTTCTTCTTGGAGCCTAATAGTTAATGGAGCAGAAGCATTAGCAATCTGGTAGTAACAGTTAAAGGAAGAGGTTCAGGAGAAATATCAAAGTCAAGTTACCCCTAGTTTCTGAAACTGCAGATTCTGCCACCTGAAATGTTGTGTGGCAGAAATTAAGTCTCAGTGATAGCTCATCCACACGAGAAGTCAGGTTTGGGATTAACAGTGTCAGGTTCCCAACAGAGCTTGTTCCACCTTCAGATTGAAAATTTGCCTTGTTCTGAGAAAACAGAAGTTGTGAGTCTGGATCCAAACACTTGCCATGTTAAAACCAATATCATAAAACAAAAACCAAACTGCAGAGAACAAACAAAAAGGCAACGTGATATACCAGACCTTCCAAATTTATTTTTAGCGCTTTCTGGCGTAAAAATGTACAACCTTCTTCAGACAAAAAACATGAAAGAAAAAACTTTCTTTGTTTAAATAAACCACCAAGACAAGGTAAAAAAGTGAGTTCTTAAGTTAATGTCTTTCCATACTGTAGATAAAGGTATTTTTATATATTTTAGAGAGAGTGTTTATTTATATAAACATAACAATACACACAAACACACACACACATATACATATATATATATATATATATATATATATATGTTTTAGTTATGTGTTATGTTTCTTTAATTATGAATTGATGATCTGATGATGTCACTGATGGTGGTTTATTTAAACCAAGAAAGCATTTTCTTTCAGGTTTTTTTGTCTGAAGAAGGTCATACATTGTTACGTCCGAAAGCGCTAACAATAAATTTGGAGGTCTAGTATACCACGTTGCCTTTTTGTTTGTTTTCTGCAGTTTGGTTTTGTTTTATGATATTGTCTGCCTATAGTAATGCAAGAGATAAAATTCAAGATTGATAATTATAGAGATAATTTTTTCACTGACTAGACACATCTATTAATTAATTAGTAGCTTGGTATGGCATGGAATTGTGGTCTTTTAACTCCTTAGAATAACATTTTCTTGTGCAGTTTTCCATTCTTTTCTCATTCGTTAAAAGTAAAAGTTTATTTCCAAAATGAAACAAATCACAAATATTGTAAATTTAAATCTAAATGTGCAAAGTAAATACGTACTTAAATAAGATGAGAATGCTGTCAAGACTCTATATCGTATAATTGAACGTTCAACTCTGAGATAACCCCCTTTCATCAAACCAAAAACAGCAAATGTGCACTTCAGCCAAGGTAAACTTCAGTGAATTTCTAAAACAGAGAATGGGATACTCTGGACAACATTGCGACCATCAGAGAAACTGCAGTATGTCAAACTCTCTCAGCTGGGGGGATCGGGCCCTGACACCCCCCACACCCCCCTAACTATATATATACCAACTCCAAAATTGTACTAAAGTGGGGAAAACGGCAAATTTCCTGATGCTGGCTAACTAATGACATTTCCTGTTTTAGAAATTTGATGAAGTTCACATTCGCTGAAGTGCACATTTTCTGGCTGTAAATCCTTGTTTTCTTTTTCCTTCTCTCTGTTTCTCCCAAATCTTTTTCATCAAATTGTCTTCTGTTCTCCTTTGCATTTGGCCAGATGTTTATAATCAGTACCCTGTTTTTCTGCAACTTGATGTACTTTGGCTTCTGCTCTAATTATCATCATTTCTACACCTGTTCTGCAGAACCTACCACCTATCTCTGGCACTTCATTTACATCCTATCTAGCTTCCATAACTACTCTGCCTTTGCTGCCCATGTTTCTGTGACATTCAGTAGTACCAGTTGCACCACCATCAGTACTGTTTTGTACATCTTATTTCAAAGCATTGTTGGCATTCTTCTGTCACACACTTCCCTGGCATTCTGTGCCAGTTGGCTGCAGCACCTTGGATTCTGGCTTGGACATTCTCATTCAGGCTTCCTTTTTCCTCAGTCACCTCTCCTAGATAATTTAAGCTACTAATCTGTTACACTATTTTCCCTTCTATCTCAGTTTTCACCTTCTACTGATTTATCCCAATCACTGCCATAACAGTTGTCTTGACGGTATTCAAATTCATCCTTTGTGCTGTCAGTTTTGCATTCCAGTTCATGTACAGAGTATGCTTTAATCCAACATTGTCTGCATGTAGAAGCCTTTTAATTCATCCATTCTAATCTGCTTGTTAATGTAGTCCATCACCAGTGTGCTCAAGACAGAACTGTGATCCACATCCACAAGAAATTCATCTGTGAGTTCAACGACTTCATAATTGTGCAATTGCATGTTTGCAGATAGCTTGCTTTCTGTTCTTCAGGCCATTACAAGACTGCCCAAATCATCTTTTCGGGACTTTGTCATATGCTTTCTCTGAGTCTAGGAATGTCCCGTCTGACTCTTTCCTCACCTCCAGCTTCTTCTCTATTATCTTTCTGACTGCAAATGATCTGGTCAATTGAGTTGCATCCTGATCCAAATCAGAACTGTTCATCGCTCATCGTACTTTTAAACTTTGGATATTAATTTATCAGTCATCCTCACAAGCACCTCCATGTATTTGTGAAGCAATGACATTTATATATTTTTTTATTTCCAGGTGAACATTGACAGAATTTCTGAAGTTCCTTATGACTCAGAGTGATGTTTGTCACACTTTGAGGCCTAGGAATGAGAAACTGAGAAGCTGTAGTTGTGGCATTTTTTGTTTGAAATGGCCATTGAAAGGAATGAGCATGATTTGGCTCTGACTTCAGGTTATAGACTTTCCTTTAAAGTGAATTTTCTACATGGTTAAGAAGAGTGAAAAGGAGGCAGCTGTGGGGTGACTATACATACATTGTAAAACAATGCTGAATGTTTATCATTTTAACATGTTTTAAATGATATCACCAGTTAAATTATATATACTTCATTTCAGGACTTAGGGAATTTCTTGTTTTCTAGCAGATTGGAGTCTAAATTACATTTAGTAAGTCTATCTCCCAGATGATCCATTGTGTAATTGTATATGCCCTTCCATAGACAGAAGGGCCAGGTTAGACAAGGTCCTGGGTGGATGAATCCATATACAGCCCCTGTTTCCACTATGCTCCTATGCAGTTTGGAGTCTAAATTACATTTAGTAAGTCTATCTCCCAGATGATCCATTGTGTAATTGTATATGCCCTTCCATGGACAGAAGGGCCAGGTTAGACTAGGTCCTGGGTGGATGAATCCATATACAGCCCCTGTTTCCACTATGCTCCTATGCAGTTGCCCTGACTGTAACCATGGCAACTAAAGCTAAAGCCTCAAAGCTTTAGAGAGTTAACCCATTTGTGAATTCCCAGACTAAATACTATTGTAGTAAAAACAATTGCTCTTTGCTTGGCTAGTAAACATTTGTGCAAAATTCTGGCATTTATCTTTTGTTAAAGTTTAAAGTCAGAATTTAAATAGATTTGTGGAGAGTCCCAACTGAGGTTGATAGCTAGATGTAGAAGTGATTAAAGAATACATCAGATGTAAGGGCTCTAACTGAAATTGCTGACATACAGAAATATATGAAATTTTATTCTCCCTTAGCTGAGGAAATTTAGAAGTCACAAATGCCTTTGCAGTGAGCAGCTGTAGAAGCATGGTGTAAAATGAATAGGGTTGGCAGATAATTTACCAATGTACTTAAAATGCGACAGATAACAATCTACTTTCATGTTACTAATGGCTGGAATGATAGATCAGTTTGGAAAAGATATTTACAGAGCCTTGAGGGAATATTGAACATAAGTGTACTCGGACAAGGCCATTCCACTTGGAGGTATCTCTGTTACTAAAATTAGCACCAGGTTGACAGTGGCCTTTCTTTTGACACTCACGTTGCTAAAGTGGTTAGAAAGACCTTCTACATTGCCCACCTGATCATGAAGGGATTCACATCCAGATCTAGTGAGGTCATTGTTCCCCTGTACTCTTCACTTATCAGACCAATGATCGAGTACAATGCCCCATTCGGGATGTATCTCACCCGACATCTGCAGCAATTGGAGAGACCCCAAAAGTTCCTCACCAAAAGGATAAAGGGACTCCAAAATCTGTCATATGCTGCCAGATTGAAGAAACTCCAGCTCTATTCAGTCGCATACCGTCTGCTCAGAGGTGACATGTGCCTGACATACAAGGCCATGTCCAACCCGGAATTAATGGACATGCTCCACCTCAAAAAATCCAAATCCACCAAAACCACTAAAGCAAGCGACTTAAACCTTAGCACGGATATAAATAGGATGTGCTGGAGGGATAGATTTATCACTCAGAGACTCCCTATGCTGTGGAATAAAATCCCGGTCCATGTGAGGCAGAGCACCTCGCTGACTCTGTTCAAGAGAAATCTAGACCTGTGGATGGGAGATCGTAGGTTTACCCCGGGAATCATCTCTGTGTCACTGCTGGACAGAGGCACAACAAACTAATGGGCACAGTATTTTTTCATATAAGGAGTGGCGTAAGCCACAAAAATTTGGGCTAGGCTTATAAATGCCTTAGGGCAGATAGCCTAGTATAAACCTATGAACCTATGAACCTATGATAAGATCCAGTCATCCAACATTACTGAGCAGGAATCTACAAAATGGATAAGCCAACCACAGATTGGAACTTATATCCTCTGTATATTTCTGTTTGAATTCACGCTACTATATGATTGTGCTCAGCTGTATCTTATGGGCTATGGTTGAAATGGGATCACAGTGGACCAGTCCACTACACCAGTCAACAATCATGCATGCATAAATAAATTGTTTAGTGTAGGTCACATGAGAATGCAAATCAAATGATTTCAAGGTGCTCAGACAATATTACTTCAAATAGTCCTTGTATCTATAGATCTTGGAAAACATTTGTCATCAATAAATAGTATTATCTATGGAATACCGTCATTGGCATTATTTTCTCATCTAGTATTTAGCAAATTATATAGGCTGTATACTAAAACTTTACGGCTAGAATCTTAACTAATTCAGACAACTGCATCCCATTACCTGCAACAGCAAAGGATTCAGTCTCACTAGCTTTGTTTCTTTTGACAATTTACCTTGCATAGTGGAGGATGGTTGTGATCATCAAACTCTGGGTTATGGGCCACTCACACAGACTGGTCCTCTTTAATGATGCTTTTAACTTTTTTTTTTCATTACCACAGCCCTCTAACTTTCTGGCCTCCACCAGCATTCTATCAATTCTTTACTTCCCTTCCTTCCTTCAGTGGTGAGATCTAGCCTATTTGTTCCCTAGTCAGGGCAAAATCCCTAAAGCCAAGTAATAACCTGTCTGCGGTAAGAGCTTATAAGCCTGTTTCCTGGTTCATGGGTGAGTATATTGTACCAGCAGGCTATCTTATGCTTTGAGTGGTTCCCCATCCTAACTATTCTGCCTGGCAGCTGAAAAGCTCTAAATAAGTTTATATATCCTATACAGACTCCCCAGAGGTCAAACTTCAATCACCCCCGGATGTCCCTGCAACTCGTATGGCTTGTGCTGCTCATGGTTGCTGTAGCTGCATCCTGATGTTCCTCTCTTAACCTGCTGAGGCCAGCAGTAAAGTTCTTTTAGCCATCTCAGTCTCCCAAGATGGATAAGCTGCCATGGTCCACCAAATCCCAACCACCTTTCCTGAGCCTTCCATTGCTTGAGACAGTAAATGAATTAAACTCACATGGGCTGCTATAAACTGAGCTTTATTCCTCTATACTTCAGGGTCTGATAGCCATGAACATGTTTAACTTTAGCAGATGGGCATATGCCCTGTTCAAAGGTACCTTCTTCAGAAATTCCTGTCATGGTTAGCATGGTTTATACTTTGTGTCATTACAATGTGCACAGCTGAATGCACACAAAACACATCTCTTCTCAGAAAATCTTCCTCCCATATAACTAGCAAAGGAGAAGCTTATTCATCCCATTGCATGGAGTCCATTCCTGCCAGATTAGGTGATGATCATCTTGAGAATATTCTTATATTACTCCCTACAAAATATGTTGGAATTAAATTTAAAATCCATTTGGTTGAGCTCCATACAAGAGCAGGGGTGGGAAAAAAATCAGCTAATCTAAAGTGGGGACAGTTTATGCCATTAATGTGATGCTTTTATTTATGAATCCTAGCTGCTGACACCCATTCTCACTGTATGACTGTACTTGGAAGCCAGACTGACTGCCTCTTTCTGTAATGTATTTGGTGAGAGGGGTTACTAGAAAATTCAGATGCATGGGTGGGGGCTATGATGACACAGACTACAGGATGTATGGTCACACTGTTTGACTTTTGCAATTTCTTAGTGCTGACCACTGCAGCCACTGCTATTGGCTCATCTAGACTATTTCATTTTACTTGGCATCTTATGTAAGGGTACAGTGTTGCACCTCATCTCTCTAGCTCTCCTAATTCATCTTTAAGGATGTTATTTAGTACAGCCAAAGCCACAAGACCTTACACCTGTTAATAAAATTTCTGAATATGTTTTATATGTGCTGCAATTATTCCTTTTTTGGGCCATTCATGCTTTAACATCACTTGCTGGGATTGTGTTGGAAATACTGGATGCACAAAAGAATCTCACCTGTAAGTGATCACATGCAAACTACTTCACGCACACTCATTAAATTGAAATCAAACATGAGTGCAAATTTTTAAGGCCTTATTTTTGAAAGTATTTATAGATGAGACATGCCAAAACAATGTCCAAGCTTAGGAGAATAATGCACATCCCTTATCACCCATTTATTGAGATGCTGGTCATTCAGGGACAGAGACATCCTACCTTTATTTAGGTAATGCTTTTCCTGAATATGAGCAGCTTTGAACAGAAGAAGTTGTGCTAGATTGCACTTGGGAGTACACTTTACTTTCCCTTTTTCATCTTCCTATACTGAGTCATAAACTGAGAATGTTAATGATAGTGAGTTTTATTTCTTTTTGAAAGGAAGAATTAGTTTTTTTTTTCATTCTTCATGGTTATTTGATTCCAGTGCTCATCAGATATAGTAAGTCTTCTTCCAAAGAACTGTGCCAATACTTCTAGCTATCAAGTATCATGAGTTCTGGAATTGTTCAAAGGTGATACTTTTTTGGCAAAACATGGCAATGATGACACTGAATAAGTTAAATAAGCTGATATCAGCAAACATTTCCCTTTAGCTAGAGGACTGTAATAGTATTATTTCATCCCTTCCTAAGTTTCTTAAAGGTTTATTGGTTTATAGGTGTATACTAGGCTAACGACCACCGAGACCATTATAAGCCTAGCCAAGCATCCCAAATATACCCACAAGTTTATGTGCCTTAAATGTTATTTTATGGGCTCTGTGTAAGCTAGGACAAGCTTTACAGACTGCCTGGGTGTAGTAGAGACATAGGTAGTAGACCCGGGATATATTTCTGATTACCCATCAACTGATCCAGGATTCTCTTGAATACTGTTAAAAAAGAGTTCTTCACATCACTGGGCAACCTATGTCCTATTTATCACAAGCAAAAAATTAAATCTAGAGAGAGAGTAATTCTGATTCTATTCACTTTTCGGATATGCAAAGGGTCCATCAAGGAGGGATCCAAGAATGCCTTGCATGCTAGCATTAAATCACTTCTTAAAAATCTGTAAGAAACAAGATTATAGAGTTTGGGCTTTGATGTGATCTGCATACAAAATGTTCTTTATGCTCTGTATTCTTTTGGTGAAGAACTTCTGTGGGCATCACATTTGTTGCATGTGCCTGGACAGTTACATTCCAAAGGGAATGAGACACTCAGTGATGGCCCTGATGAGAACCAAATAGAGTGGAACAATGACTTTATTGGATGTAGATGCCATTCCCTTGCTTGTAAGGTGAGCAACACAGAATGATTCCCTTACTAACTTAGAAATATGTTGTTGTAAATCTAGGTAACTATCTACATATGTACACTAATCCTTGAATGCTGGTTCTGCTCTATAGGGTGTATTATCGATAAGGTAATTTGCTAGGGTGGCTGACTTCCAAAAGTGTACTAGGATGCATTTCTTGGCATTGAGTTTTAAGCTGTGGCTCTGACACCACTCATTTGTTTTATCCTTTCCTGTCCTTCCTTTAGGACTTTAGACTCTTGGGGGGATTCAATGACTCTAAGCTTGAGGTCATTTTCAAACTTGGTCAGCCAGAGGCCCTTGACACTTGTGTTGACGTTCGAGAAGTAGATGCCAAACAGGAGTGGACCCAGTTCAGTGCCCTGACTGACTCCACTAGTGACTGACCTACTAACTTCCTGGGTCCTATCTCAGAACCAGATGGTTATCCAGTGTGTAACATAGGAGCTTATGCATATATCTGTGACCTTGTTTACAATTCCCAAGTAAAGTATTCTATCAAGTGCAGTATGTACCATTTTGCCCTCATCCATTCCCTAGGTGACGCTCTCAAAGAGGTCTACCAGGCTTAATAGGCATAATCTGGGCTTGACAAAACCAAACTGGGTTAGATCTAGTACATGAAGATTTTCTATGTTCTTATTATGCTTTTTCATGATATTTTTTTTCAATGGCCTTGCATATGACACTATCATACTTATTGATCTGCATTTCCCAGGGCCCATTGGTGTCCTGCCATGGTGTAGAGGAATGACCACTGCAGATCTCCTTTTGCAAGCCAAAAAGCCTGTCTGGAGGCAGTTAAACGGTGACTCCAGTGGTCCTCATATGTCATGTTTCAGGCTATTTAAGAGGCATCCCAAGGTATCTGGGCCTATCAATGCAGCGTTTTTATCCGTAGATTGTGCAGCTTGGACCTGCTCCCTACTGACAATTGGGGGGATATATTTCCAGATATTCCCTGGGGAGTAGCCAGGGGAGAGACAAGGGTAAATTTGAGCTGAATTTGTTGGCCAGAAGATTTGCTATACCTTGTGGCTCCGTATAAGTGGATCCTTTTACAATAGGTAGTGAACTCTGCTGTCTGTTGCCTTTGAGGTTCTGGACATAGCTAAAGAAAGCCTTGTGATAATTATTTGCCTGGAGACTATCTTTACTTCAAATCTGGCTTGTAGCTTGATGAGAGTTTTTTTGTCAGGCTGAGCTATGACTTTTTTCCTTCTGTTGTACATCCTGTTTCTGTTTTGATTCCACCTGGGTGGTTTTTTTTTTTTTGAGTAAGTTCTGGGATTATTTCTGGTGAGCTGTCTCTATGCATTTGTTAACATGACTGTACAGGTTTTTTACATATTTTTATAATTTAACGCTCAAGCATTAGTGGGATGTCAAAGCAAACTATCTAAAAAAACGATCTTGTTTAGTTCCTTCCAAGTTATAACAAGTATTGGTAAAGCAGTAGCCAAGTTGTGGGGCTTGTGGTTTTTCATTCCTTGTATTCAGAACATGAGGGAGAAGAGTTATCACACATTTGTGTTAACACATTATGGGTTAGGTTGTATCATTCAATTTGAACAGTCAGGAATGCAGGATTTTATATTGTTTATAGCATTCCACATTTGAAACTATAATACCTTGCCAAAGATTATCTACTCCTTGCCTTACTCATAATTATAAAACATGTTACAGTGTTAATATATGCACCACATAATTTAAGTCAGTGTCCAGTAAATATTCAGTTTATTCAAGTTTAACCAGCAAAACAACTTCAGAAGGCAGCACTAAAATGGACCTGCCTCACAGACAGAACCCATGGTAATTTGTACTTCCCAGTAGTGTGATCAGGAGATTGGATGACTCTACGATATGCTTTTATTCATCCAGTTGTAATTTTATGGAGCTGTAAGGTGACAAGAAGATATAGATCATTTGATATGTACACTACTAATTTTGGTACTATGTCTTACATATTACAATAATGTTTGCTTTTCAGATATTGTTTTAATTGTTCATAGACTATATTGAGATCTGGCTTAGAATGCTAAATGCAGTGGAGTACATATTATGTTTTTGTTGATTCTTGTTTGCATTTAAAAAAATGTATCTCCATCATGGCCGGCCTTATGCATAGGCGAACTAGGCAACCGCCTAGGGTGCCGTTCAGGCTGGGCACATAAAGGGTGCAATTTTATCTACTTGCTTTACTTCATCAAGCATGTAAAATTTGTGTTCTTCCCCACTTCTCACCGCCCTGTACTGCAGCGTTTGCACCCTCCCCCACTTCCGTAGTCCAAAGCATGACTTGCATCGTATAGCACTGTCCCCTTTTGTGTTCTTCCACCCCCCCCCACATCTGCTGCTAGTATAAAACACTGATCACGCCCGCCTCTTATCCTCCTTGCTTTCTTCATTAACAAGGTAGAGGCGGACCAATCGTTTGTTTGGATTTCTTTTTTTTTTTCCCCCTGAAGACATGCGTGAATCTGTGGCTTGATTGTTTTCTGCTTCTCTTGACTCTATGGACAGGCCAAGAGCGGTGTTATTTTTAATTTTTTCATTGTTTGTGCAGCTTAAGGTAAGTTTTATTATGAGGAAAACATAGGCGCTGGAACCATAGAGCGAGGGGAAGGGAGCACCATCCCCCCACTTTTACAGCTGTTTTTAGAACCCAAAGAACTTGCACACATTGCGGGAATTGTAAACACAAATCTGCGTGGGAATCACATCATTGCTGCGAGAGAGTCACCCAGAGTAAGCTCCATTGTTTTGTATCTGAAACTGCTCCGGTTCCGTTTTTTGTATCTGAAACTGCTCCGGCTCTGCTTTATTTACGTGAAACTGCTCCGGCTCTGTTTTATGTAAGTGAAACTGCTCTGGCTCTGTTTTATGCACCTGGAACTGCTCTGGCTCTATTTTATGCATCTGAAACTGCTCTGGCTCTGTTTTATGCATCTGAAACTGCTCTGGCTCTGTTTTATGCATCTGAAACTGCTCTGGCTCTGTTTTATGCATCTGAAACTGCTCCGGCTCAGTTTTATGCACTTGGAACTGCTCCAGCTCTATTTTATGCATCTGAAACTTGTGTGTGTGTGTGTGTGTGTGTGTGTGTGTGTGTGTGTGTGTGTGTGTGTGTGTGTGTGTGTGTGTGTGTAAAGAAGAAATCTCTGGGACACTGCAACCTCAGTCTTCTGGGATAAAACCTGGTAATCAGACACTAGTGGTTGTACACTGTGTCCGTCATTAGTGTCTTGACAAGCCTGATACATATGCTTGGTACTTCAATGACTCTGCAGTTATGAATGGTAAAGTTTTTAAAAAATGCTTCAAATATGTACATAAAAGTCCTTCCCAACACAGGTACACTTCATGTGTAGTATTTCTTTGGGGCAGGACATTAAAATCAACAATATAATATTTGTGAAGCTTTTGATTCCAGAACTTTACGAGGTGGGAAAAATGTTAATTTTTAAAGGTTTGTTTCTCGATGAAATTCCACAAAAGAGACCTTCTCCTCTTGTGTTGCTGCATGGTCATCCCCCTTGGTGATCTGGCATGATCCAGTTTTTTCTGATTCTTATAGACTGGATAATGTGGAAAAGTAGGGAAGATAAACCTGTATCTTCCAAGGACTCTTTGCCTGAACCAACCAAAAATCCTAGGATGAAAGAGTTCACATGTTGTTCTGTGGCTTCACTGACAGGTGTTTTATAGCTTCCAGTCATAGCGGTAAAGTGAAGTTTACTAGACAAGATACTACATATCTGAGACTGTACTTGGGAGGCATGTTCCCTTTGTGAATAGCTGTACAAACTTTGTAGTTGTTTATCAGTAAAAATGTAACAAAGGAGAAAAATGTGAAAAGCTTTACAAAACTTGTAGCTGTTATTTCAGTAAAGATGCAGCAAGATGTGAAAGATAATGAAAAAAATTGATGCAGCTAAACTTTGAAAAGTGTTAGTTCCTAAAAAAAGATAGATTACCTTAACTGGTTTGGAACTTTCTGGTTATTTAAGCCACAGTGCTTTGGCTGCTGTTTGGATTCAGAATTTAAAATTTCAGGAAGTGGTATCACTGCCCAGTAGTGTAAACATTGTTTCTAGATGATTGTCACTGTTAAAGTGATACCTTTCTCCCATATGGGAAAAAGGGGTTGTGGATGGATAGATGATATCATTTGAAGGAGAGCATCATTCAGTATAAAACAAGCACACACAAACACTTATCACTAAAATAGGTGTTTTGAAAGTAAGTGTGATAGGACACAGCCTGGAGATTTTTTTCAGGTCACATGACTCTTCCCTAAAAGTTCAGTGGAGCAGGCTAGTTCATTGTGCTTTAGGATGGGGAGAATTAAACACATCTTTTCATGAATTTAGATGAGAGCAGACAATGGTTGTTGCCTAGATCAGTTAACTAACATCTAGACATTTTGCCTGTTAGTCTTTTCAACCACTAAATCAGCAGATAGATTATAGTTAGTAGTAGGACCAGCTAGGTTAATGTCAGTGTAATGCCATCTTTTTGTTTAAAACTATTTTTATTTTATATTTCCCTGTGCAAGAATATATTTATTTGCGTATTTAATTTTCAAGGTGTATTATTGCCCAACTCCTTTAAGTATTTTAGCACTCAATTTGAAAAGCCTGTGCTATGGTTAGCTTTCTTGAATTATAAAAGGGTAATTACATAAAACTGGTGGATTGATTATAATTGTTAACTTCAGTCTTTTAATGAGAGACTGCTGACTCCTATTAATTTAATAGTATGGTTGATTATTTTTAAGTGTAAAGTAATTGTATCCTGAATATGTTAGACTGGGCTGGCAAGTAGCAGTGGTAGAGTGTTACTATAAATGAGGGAAGGGATATTGTCATTTAAAGGGTATTGTGGCACTGAAAAGGTAACCCACTCAAGGAAATCATTGTGTATATCAATATAGTAGTCTTAAGCAAGACACAGTCACTGCTGGTACAATAGCACTAAAAAGCGTAGGCTGATAGTGAAGTGTGTGAAATCCTGTGAAGCCACTGACCACAGCCTAGATAGTATTCATTTGCCAAATGTTCTTAAGGCCAAGCACATGTAATTTTAGGTAGTAATACAGTTTGTGACTGCGGTGGTGGTGCTGAGGTAGCGTTGTCGCCTCATAGCAAGACGTTGTCCCATTCGATTCTCAGCTAGAGCGTTTTCTGTGTGGAGGCATACGTGAATGGGGCGTGCCTTCGTTGAAGGTTGTGCGTCAGGGCTGGTAACCCGGTACGTAAAAATCCACTAGCAATCATTAGCAGACCGGAGTTCCACTGTGGCGACCCCTAACCGGGAAAAGCCGAAAGACACAAACAAAATACAGTTTGTTGGGTTGCCCTGACACTCTGCAGACCATTGTTTGAAGATGATGAGGGTGTATGTGAAGCTGCAGCAGGGGATAGGATTGTCTCTTCCTTGAACTGGTGTACTGATGGATGATGCACTCCTTCTCTGCCTTCATTTCTAGCAATTTCTTTGAACAACTTCTTACCAGCCAGTGTTCCAACTCAGTACAGATGAAACTGTAAAACAGCCTGCAGGTGTCAGTGTAAACAGGTGGGTCTACTTCAGACATGGTTTTGCCTTCAGGATCACAGCCCTTAATCTGTCACCTTCTACACTGATGGTGTGTCATCAAACATGGTAACATCGGTGTTGATGCTGTCAGTGCAAGGCATTTCAGCTGTTCCAGCAGATGGGGTCAGGCTTTCAGGACCAGGATTGGAACTGATCTTGTCAGCATAGCCCATTGTTATAACATGTAGCATTTTCCATTGTGTTACCTTCCATTATATTACTATTATATCAGGTTTGTACCATTGATCTCATAGTCTGTGTGACAATTATATTGTACTTTGGTAGCAATTTTAGCTGTTTTATATTTGTCTATAGTGTGATATTCCCTGCTGTACGATAGCTTTCCATTTTTAGTTTTTATTTAGTGTTGTGTGATAACTGAGAATTGTAGTCGTATGTTTGCCATTTCCTACTCCCATGTGGCTTAACTGGACACTCAGTTATATTATACAAGAATAGCCATGTGGTGATCTTGGTTCTGTTTTAAGAATAGGGAGGCTGGCTCCCTGGTTTTTAGATTGTAGTTGAATACAGCGCTTGAGTCCACATATATACTTTTGGGGGGCAAAGAAACTTAAATTGAATTATGTATTAATGTTATGTATACTTAACAAGCACGGGAGGAACTAAGTTAGTTTTTAAATGTTGTAAAACTGATTGCATGGCTTAAACCGCTATAGCTATTGCATTTCATTTTGTTGCATGATACAGTACTTGAGTAGTTAAGAACTGCCCTTCCAGTGGCACAAGTTGAAAGGTAATCTTATGTCAAATTGTAACTGAGATGCATGATAAATACAAATGAATCCTAAGTATAAAGAAATATATTTTCATCAAACTGATCAGCTTAGATGGACTTTAGTATGCTGCAAGGAAGTGTTCCACCTTTGCCACTTTGTTCCACATTGGCAGGTACGGTTGACAACTATGGAGGGTTTTTGTCTCTTATTCTTAGGAAAGCAATTTCCATGAACTGCCTTTCTGCTGGAATACCACTGCATTGTTTAATGAAGTCATGTTCCAACCTAACCAGATATGCTGATAAGTTTGGTAGAGGTGATGGACAGCTATTGGCATATGTAAAAGGTGAACATACATGTTCAAACTCTAAAACTGTTGTGCTCATATAGTAGTAAACCTCTTTGCTGTCCATTATTCTGTCTGACAGAACAGATTGCTGTCAAACTCATGTATTGAAAACTACATTTATGCTATATATTTGATTAAGGTCAGTAAGTGCCCAGTGTCTGTTGTACATGTTGGTCAGTGATGTGCTGGTGTACTGTGGCTGGTGTGTAAAGCATGCCCCCTTTGTTACACTATGACAAAGTATTCACTGATTTTCATGCATTTAAAAAATTGAAAGAAATGACTGGAGTGGCTTTTGTGGGAGTGACCTACCTATGGGGGTGGCTCAAGTAGGGGCGTTACTTGAGGATGGTGTGGGTGGGGCATAAGGGACGCCACAGCACTAGTTCGCCTAGGGCGCCATTTCAGCTAAGGCCGGCCCTGATCTCCATACTGGTCATTGTCTTAGAAATTGTATATTGGAATGAACATCATTGTAGACTATCCAAGTAATGGTGTGATCCATTTTAATCTATTGGCTTTCACAGTACAGGTGGTGCATCACCTGCATGCTTCTGCTGGCACTGCAGCCATTAAATGATTGAAAGACTAGTAGCTTACAATACCAGTGCTGAAATACAGGTGGAGCTATACTGCAGTTATGTTGGATAAGTGGCCAAGGGCTGCATACATACAGACCCATGAGCTGGAATAGAATCCTACTGCTTGTGAAGCAATGCAAATAATTTATTTTCTTTCAAGCACAACCTGAACTGTTGTTATGCAGTGCTGAACCTTACCGAACATGACTCAGAAATATATTGGTAGATGCATCTTTCCCTATTTAATCCTCTTAACAAATAACTGTTACATAATCACACCTCATAATTTTGAAACTCAGAAATATTTACCAGTTTCATTTGCTCTCATCATGGGATGCGATGACACCAGAGTTGATATATATAGAGGTATGAAGTGTGTGTATGCGCGCATAAGCTCATGGACCATCAAAGACCCATAAGGGAAAGGGTGCATGGATATTTCCAACTTACAATATTATGAGGGACAGAAATTATCATTCTTGCAAATTCAATGTGTGTCTGCCTAATTTAGAGAAGTGTCTGATATCTGTTTTGAAGGATAGTTGTAGAAATATCCTTCTTTAACCAGACATGGATTCCATAGGAAAGTGGTATAACAAGAAAGACAAAGGAGGAAAGGAAAAAACGTCTGTAGGATATGAACATTTCAGATGCTTATCAGATATTGACTAGGACACATCAGATGTGTGGTATGTCTGCACTGCTTTTTCAAAAGGGCAAGTTTGAGAGATTACATAAGAAGGATCAGTCTGAGTGTAATTCCATTTATAGACAACATATTTATAATAGCTGAGGAAAAGTAGAGCGTATCAGAGCTGGAAGGTTGTTTCATCTGTTTTATGGGATAGAAATGGAAGTTTCATATGGAAGGATGGATCAATGAGGATTTGGGTAAGCTGAGAATGAAAAGATGTGAGTGGCAGTTATAGAAGTTAAGTTGAAGCTGACTAAGAAATAAAGCTAAAATACCCAGAATGGAAAGAAAGAGATAGCAGAGGAGAGAAAGGTAACTGAAGGAATATCAGGTGATGTTGACTGAGTTAAGGAAGTTGCAGACCAAGAAGGGATCTGATCATGAGAAGTTGGAAAGTGAGACCGGTGAGATGCAGGGAATTTCCATGAAAAGTTGTTTAATCTCTGTAGTATATAACATGAATTGAACAGTAGATGAGAGTTACATAGTGAATGTGAATTGTTAACAGTTTGAAAAGGGGTGGAGAAGAAGGCAGTAAAAAGGATCAGGTGATACATTTGTGGCTATTTGTTTCAAAAGCCATTCAAATCTAAAGCATCCATATTTAAATTCATTGACTTTGAAAAGTTACATGTGGGGGATGAATTTCAGGTGGTCTACCAAGTGGATGAAATCTAAGGTATTAGCTTTATACGTTAGTCCACTATATTTCATACTTTCCTGCACTGAATTATGATAGGCTAAACGATGAGATAGAAGGCTTGAGTCTAAGATGACAAAAGGGTAATATATATATATATATATATATATATATATATATATATATATATATGTATATATATACTTTTTCTGGATAAGATGCGTCTAGTGTAGCAGCTGTAGCTGATACCATTCAGTTTATAATTTGAAACTTGGCATTAGACTATCATAAAAGTACCAGAGGTTACGAGATCAAGTAATTAGGCAAATGATGTAAAAAAAAAAAAAAAAAATCAGAGATAGGCCGATAATGCTATAGTTGCATTAAATAAATATAATTATGAAATTATGAGTACTCTTATCTCAACCTGAATATGGTCTAACCATTATAGCTGCAGCCTCAGAGAAAAATGCCACCTCCTTACAAACAACCTCCAATAAAATCTGTCTGTTCATTATGAACTCTCCCAATAACGATCACCACTGCTTAACTTTTGGCAAAACTAAATGGCTCCCAGTACATTTGAGGGTCAGTCTTCTATTAGGATTACTAATTCATAAAGCTCTTTATTCTGAGACATCATCCATTCCCATTCATAAATGTTTCACCCCCCATCATACACATATCATCTCAGGTGTATCTCTCAATGCCGACCTATCCTACTAATTCCAAAAGGTAAACTTTATTAAACTGGCTGTGCATTCACCATCCTAGCACCTAAACTATAGGACAACATTTCTACCTCAGTCGTAGATATCTAAAAGTACTCTGACTTTAAACAGTAGCTCAAGGAACACCTCTCCGCCAAAGCAAAGAGCAGCTGCACTCACTCAAGTCATGTTACATGAAGCCTGCTGCTCTTTCACACTCCTTTATCCCTATTTTATCTTTCCTTATCCCATCATCTCATAGTCTTTACTTACTGCCTCTCATTCATACTGCTACCCTCTTCTCTTTGCGCCTCTCTTACACTTCTCCTCTCCACTCCTCTTCCTTCTGCATGTATCTCTCATCTTTTCTCTCTCTCTCTCTCTCTCTCTTCCCCCCATCGTATATTTTCTTGCAACTATTCTCACTTGCCTCTTCTAATGTTTTCATATCTCTCTTTAAATGAAGAGCTGCTATCTTTTCAGCATAAGTCATCTCAGTCATTATGCCCACATCTTGGCCATAAAGCTCGGCTAATCATAATTGCATTTTTCCATTCATGATTTCACATTGTAAACTGCATCTTTAACTTAATGTATGTTGTGGCATATTATCGCATCTGTAAATATGATTGTTTGTTTTTAGCATATTCTTTTATCTGTAAGTGTGTTTTAATAATTTTTATGTCATTCTGTTCACTCAGGCTGTGGTTCTTTGAGATTAGTGCACTACCCTGGTAACAAACAAACATAAAAAAAAATAAATGGATGGCATTACTAAAATTAGAAAACTATGTGAATAAAGTTCATATGATGGTCATATCTGGTAACTTTATATCCAGAAATGTTGGGGATATCCAATAAAGAAGAAAAGGGCTCCAATGAAATGAAAAGCTTACAAAGACTTCTGAAGTACAAATGAGGAGGTAACAAATAGTTAAATGTGGCAGATAGTTCACTAATTAAAGGGCTATGCACATGCAGTGGCAGAACAGATGATGTCACCCATGGTAAAGCGGTTGTAAAAGTACGATTGTTGGAAAGGAGAACTGTGCAGCAATAATTCTGAATATTGGAAAAGAAAGGATATGTTGTACCCCACACAATTTATGAAGCACCTCATATGGAGTCACTAAGCCATTTAATGAGTGCACATACTTTAGGGTACAGCACAAGGGAAGTGTGACGGGAAAAGCATCTGTAGTATAGAATGGCACTGAATCTGCTGGCCAGTATATTGGCAATATCTGTTGGCCCGGTATAGGAGGGACCATTGTGCAGTAGCTCAGAGTAAATCTGGGTATTGCCATGGAGATTCTTTACATAACTATAGAAGGCCTTGTGGTTGTCTTTAATATCTGCTGCAATTCTGTTTTCATAGCTAGCTTTAGAGGATTTGATGAGGGATCTCAACTTTTTGTTGAGGCTGATAAGGGAGTTTTTCCAGTGTTGGAACTTCAACTTATTCTGCATCAGTTTCCTCCTTCTGTTGTAGAGTTTGCTTATGACAGAGGACCAACAGACTGGCTTCCTTTTTTTGGAGGAGAGCGTCTTGGTTTTATTGGGTATTGGGTTCCATGCATTTGTCCACGTGTTCGTACAGTGCATTGGTGTATGATTTGGTGGTCATGCAACTATTCTCAATTTGCATGGGTGCTGTGAAGTTAGCCACCTCTGTTTTTAGGAGCCCAAAGTTAGCTTTGGAGAAGTTTTTTATGGTGCTTACCTTTGTGGGGGTGGGGATATGGATTTCTAAGGTGATTAGTTTGTGGTTGGCTCTAACCAGGGGGGAGGAGTTGACTATTGGTATAAAGCAGCGGTCACCCATGTTAGTAATGACCAGGGCAAGGATGTTGCTACCTCTAGTGGGAGTAAAAATGAGCTGGTCCAGGGCATTGGAATTAATTAATTCCAGAAACCGTTGGGCAAGTGTATTGGTACATGAGTAGTTCTCCCAGTTAATAGAGGGGTAGTTGAAGTTGCCCAATATGAGAGTATTAGGTTGGACCCTAATATTCTCCCAGGGGCTTAGGAATGTAGAGTGTGAGTCTTGGGACATGGTTGGGGACCTACAGCAGGCTACAACCTGAATCGCTCTCTTATGCAGTGTTAGTTGCACCTGAAGTATCTCTGATGCGTTATGGTGAGCTACCAGTCTGGAGGTGTGTGCATCCTTTATGAATATGGAATCACCACCACCTTTGGAGCTTCGGTCCAAGTTCTGGGGCCGAAATGTGTGTAATGAGTTATAGCCTGGTAATGCAAGGGTGCTTTCTGCTGCTTTGAACCAGGTCTCTGTTACAGCACAGATGTCGATGTTCTCCATTTTAAGGGGTGCTTCGAGCAAGTGCATTTTGAGATTTAGACTTCTAGCATTGAGCAGCATGGCCCTCAGATTTCATTTGTTTGTAGCTGTTACAGTGGTAATTTGGTCTTTGGAATACTGCCTAAAAAAGACACTATAAGAGTGGCAAGAGCCATGGCCAGTATCCGTAAACCCAGGGGTGACAGAGGCAGGCCATCTCTGGCAAAGCATCGAGGTCTGTCAGTCATGTCATCCCAGGCAGACATATACTGTATCCCCATAGAATGATAACACAAATTTAGCCAATTGTTGAAATCAGTCATTTTCTGCTTGTACTGTGGTATAATTCTGCATGATGGTAGGATGCTGCTCAGGGCTAGGGTCATACCCACCTGGGCTACATAATACAAGAGCTCCTCCAGGTCTTTTTTCATGTAGTAAAGGGACGTACATCTCAGGTCATTCACACCCACATGTACAATGACAGAGTCATATTTGTACCTGTTGTTCAGAGGCCTGAGTGCATGTGTTATGTGGTGGATCCTGGCACCTGACAGGCAGCTGATTGTTACTTTATCCTTATTCAACCTAGTGAGTGGGACATCAGTGTGCCTCACTATCGAGTCACCTATGACTAGTGTGTTGGGCATGCTGTTTTGCCTTAGGGGCTTTGGTTGAGTGGCACACTGTTTAGTAGAGTTATGTGTCTCGCGATTAGTGTTGTTTTGTGGTGGTCAAGTGCGTTTCTGTCTTGGAGGTCTCTGCTGTTTGTGTAGATTCTATTTGAGAGCCTCCACAAAAGTGGGTGTGTGGTTTATGTTTTTATGTGAAGGCAGTGCTAGTATGTGTTCTGGAGAGCTATGTGTTCCATGTGGTGATGACCTTCTCCTCTTGACCAGCTATTCCGGTCTTGGCTGGAGAGTGTGCTGCTTCCAATTTAGAGACAGTTGTCAGAGCACATGAGGCAATTGCTACATTGCCTCAGGATGCCCAAGTTCACCAGGTTAATAGGAAAAAGAACTGACCTTTAGACATGCCTGGAGGGGTTGGCATTAATAATAAGTACTATAGCTGTTTCCTTGTAGGACATTTAGTGTTGGTAGCACTTTTGTGTGCTACAATAATTGCTACACGAATTCTGGTAGAGTGCTAGACTAATAAGCTTGTAAAAGTGCAGGAGAGGAGAGAACTACTTGATCTAAGGGAAAAATTTAAAAGCAGACTTTGGCACCACTCAGAAGCTTACAAACAGTCCTGGATACAGCAAATCTGTATCTGGACTAGACTAGTTACAAGAAAGTTGGCAAACAAGCACAAATGTGGGCTTTTAAACCAGAAAGCTTAAAGAGATGAAAAAAATGCCCAGACAGCCAATAAACTACAATTTCTGGGCCATAAACCACTCCTCTTGTGGTAGATAGGCTACCTAGTGCTTACCACTCCCACTGATAAGCTAGAAGGCTTCCCTCCAACACAGAAAGGCTTGGGGGACTCAAAAGCTTACAAAGAGTACTGGATACAGCAGATCTGTATATGGACTAGACTAGCTATAGGAAAGGCAGAAAACGAGCTTAGACTTTTTTTTTTACAGAAAAGCAGCAAAAACAGTACTAAAACAATTCAAGTGAAGTGCAAGCTCGCACACTTGAGTGTGTAGCAATATTAAAGCAAATACAGTTTAAATAAATGCAATTTATTCAAACTGTATTCTGAACTGAATTCAGTTATTGTTTTATTCATCTCTAAACAGTTAAAGTGCCAAGAAATATACTTATCAGCTGAGAAGCACATTTAGTCAGAACACAAAGAGATTCTAGCAGAGTTTTTTTTTTTTTTTTTTTTTTTTTTTTAGTAAAGCAGAATGGGGGAAAGGAGGAATAGAAGATAATTCAAGGTTAAGAACCTAAGTGGGTTGGCCTTCTCAAATGTTCTCTCTGCATTAGGTGGAATGAGCTAATGACACTAAACAGGAGAAGTGTCCCAGATCAAATTTACAGTAGGGGCAGGCAACTGCAAAGCCACCGAGTATAACAACAAGACACCAATAGGGAGGGGGGTGGGAAACAATTACAGCTACTAGCTATAATATTTTAAGCAGAAAACACTACAGAAATGTTTATGACAGCAGAAAAACAGCAGTGAGACACTAAATTAAAGTTTTAAGCAGATAAAAGAGCAATGAGACTCTAGAGAATGCTTTTAACTGCAAACAAATCAGTTATATGATAGACTCCTTGGCAGGAATTCAGAACAAACAAGCATATGTTTAACAAATGTAGAAAAATTCCAGTTAATACCTTACCACAGTGAAAGTAGCTGCCTGAAACACAGGAAACTCAACAAACAAAACAACCAGGCCTGGATAACAGCAGGCCTCTATCCAGACTTGGCTATCTGACTAGAATACAGAAACCTTACAAAAAATGCACAGAAAAGCACAGATAGTGCACTCACAAACAGAAAATAGAACTCTCAGTATGAAAAAGCAATTTACAGTTAAGTAATTCAGTAAAAATGCAATTACAGTAATGAAACACTATCAATGAAAATACAGTTAAACACTATACAACAGTAAAAAAGCTTTATAACAGTGCAAAATGTAGTACATTAGCTGTATAGCACAATTATAAGTGTTAAAAAGTGCTATTCAATGAAATAAATGTAAGAAATAACTTATTCTGCTCTTGGAATCTGATGAATCACCACTCCACAGCCTGGCAAAAACAATAGGATCCCATACAAACTTAACGCAAGTCACAGCTCTTCCAATATTTATATCAGAAAGTATTATACTCTGTGTCATACAGTTATTGTTAAGACATTTGTGTGCATTTTAATTTTGCATAGGACCTTAAAGATGCATCGGTACCCTGTGATGCTAATTGTGATATCCTATGGAAGATGATGTCTGGTACCTGACATTGACTTACCTTTGATAATGATATATGCATCTTAAACAAAACCTTTATCTAATTAGTACTTTTATTAATTTAATAGCAAGTATCATATGGATGAAAGAAGTAATGGACTATCAGTTCCAAAAGGGTCACTCTGATCTACTTGTTAAAATATCTATTTATTTTAATAATATATGTTAATACATGCACAAATACTCTGTTCAGACTTCTAAATGAAACTAAACATTCAGGCTTGCAATAAGAATGCAGCAATAAAGGCAAAATAAATCTCATGTAATATATATTTGAGGTGACATAATCCAGAAAAAGGGAAGAGAAATAATATTATTTTACACACTACTCAAGCCATAATGGGAACACTGTGTAAAGTTCTGGAGGCTTTAGCAGGAACAAATGTTAGTGCTGGACAGAGGAAAGGGATGCTGCTGCTGAGAAGAATGGTTCTTGTGTCACATGATGAGAGGTTAATGATGCTGAGTAGCATGCAGGGTGCATGGCAGGGGGAGGATATACAACTTCAGCCTTTTTACACTAGAAAAAGAGGGGCAGGGGATGACGTGATCTAGGCAATACATTGAAAAGGAAGCCTATGGCAAAAAGAAAGAGGGCCATGACTAGCAGATCAAGGGACCTAAATTTTATTATGATATGCCAAAACCAAATTTTTTTCTCCCACTTCATATTGTAATTCCTGTTTGTATTATACTAACTTACCTTTAATTTATCTAGACTGGCTAAAATTTCTCGAAATATTAAGTCATTGTTATATAACTTGCAACTATTGTAACTAGTGTTTACACATTAGTTCTAATTAGGTATAATTGTTTAAACTGCATATTTTTTACTGTTTTTATTGCGCTATTTTTGAAGATTGTAAAATTATTGTTCTTAAATGTAGCGTTGTCACCTCACAGTTAGACGTTGCCCGTTCGATTCTCAGTTAGAGTGTCTTCTGTGTGGTGACATGCATGAATGGGCGTTCCTTCATTGAAGGTTGTGCATTAGGCCCGGCAAGCCAGTACATAAAAATCTACTGCCAATCATTAGTGGACCGGAGTTCCGCTGTGGCGACCCCTAACCGGGAAAAGCCGAAAGACACAAACAAACAAAGTGTTAGTATAATACTTTGAAGCTCTTCTCCCTGTGCCTAAATGGGTACCTACCCAATCGGATTTTTCCAGTAATCAACTGATAAAAAAGAAAGAAATAAGAAAGCTTGTTGTTAGCAGCTTTTTTAAAGAATGAATTTAATAATGATTAACAGAAGACAATCAGAAGATTTAATGTATGGTGGGGTTGTTGACTGGAAGGGAGAGAAGCAAATGGGACAGTCACCTTAAAGTAGATGCCGTACTGGAGTAAAAGTTGGTCTGCTTGTTACTGTATTTAATATAATGTGGTATATAGTATGTCCAAAACCCTACATTGACAGTTTCATATTTTCAGGTTTTCTGTCCTGGACTATTAAATACATACCATTATCAGTAAAAAATGACCAGTAACCTGAATGTAAAGCAGCAACAGTTTAATTCTGAAAATAAAAGATTTGGCATTCCAAGCTGTATAGTTCTCCACATATATTTCTAGCTGTCAGTCTTACCTTCACTGATTTAGTGATTGTACATATGCATGACACTGGTGCATGAATACATGCTCTGGATTTTAGCTGACGTCTATATGAGGATCTTAGAGAATGACTGTACAAGTTACTTACTCGTGTATAGTGAATGGGATTTGCCTACTTCATGTTTGCAAGCTTTTTGTAACTTTCTCATTGTTGTGTCTTTTTGTCACAAGTAGGTGGTCCCTGGAGATCTGAACATCAGCAACAGAAATACATGCAGAAAACTGTCCTTTCTTAATAGAGACTAAACTTGCATTTCTCTAAAAAGGTAGACTGTGTTTTGAAAGAGCTGGTATTCAGCTCTGTATATTGTTATAGACTCTCGTTACGGCATTGCTTTTGCTGAGTTTACAGTTTTTCTTTCTCATTTATAATGTTACTCTATTTTTGGTGCTGGAGGTATGCTTATTCCAGCAAATATTGTTAGAATACTAACTGGTTATCTACCTATTTCCAAAAATTATTCTTCAACTGATTTGCTTTCAAAATGCAAGAAAAAAAAACATTATACTCTATACAAATTTAATGTTGGTGGAAATATGATGCTTTATAAAATGGAAGCAGTGAAGCTACGTATTTCCTTTTCTGTATTCAATAATTCTGTAGTTTGCAATGAAGTCTATCTTATGGGTCATGCTGAGTCTTTAAAAAATGCAATCTGTGTAGTACGTGTTCATGTCCATGCACATATATAGTTTACATTTACAGCTCTTACAGCAGAAGTTTGATTTGGTGGCACCTCCTGCTGTGATTCATAATATGTTTTGGGAGAAAAAAGTTCAGCGAACAAAACTGTTAACTAAGGGATGACTGCAGTCAGCTCTGATGAAATGTCTGCAATAACAAGAAAGGAAAAGAAAAACAATCTAATTACTTCCTTAAGACAAGAAAAGCTGCACTCATTTAATCATATTGATAGGAAAAGATGGCAGTGTTGATTTGCACGAGAGCTGTGAAATTAATGCTGGCTTTTGTATGGAACTAAGGTGAATTTAATGTTGTCAATTAAAAGCTCCCATTTAGATGCCTTTTTGATACCATCATCTTATTTTTTACAACTCAGAATATAATCAGCACATAAAGAAAATGTCTCTGCTACCCCTAAAGACAAATCATTTTCCGAAGAGGAAAGTTGGGTAACACATACGATAAAATATCATAAACTGCTAATGATGTACTAAGGAAACTAGACTTTCAATAATGAAGAATTCTTTAATTATATAGCAAAAATATTTTCACTATAGTCTCTTGCTAGTTAAAAGAATTAATGATAGCATTTCACTAATTTTCTGCTCAGCTGCTTCATTCATGTACATTTGTAAGCAACACCGTACCCTAATAATTTAAGCAGTGTTTGTTGGTTTTCATTTGGATATCATATGACTTTGGGCTCACAATGTTTTTTATTGATGCATCCTGGCAATCTTTCTCATTATTTATGTCATATATACATTTTCAACCACTGAAAAAAATATATTAGTGGAAATACAGTCAGTATTTTAATTTGTGGTTAAATTATATAATGCTAAGGAGGTAGATTCAGTCTCAGTAACTCACTGCTTGAAGGTCTGTGTATCAAAAAAAAAAAAGCTTATGGGCAAGAAACCAGCAGCACTGATCATGAACTTGTATTTGTGTGTACTTAGGGACATTTGTGTAAAAGTGCAGTTGAATAGCTGAATGCTGGCTTGGTCAATATTGGATATAAAAAAAAAAAAAAACAGAGTCCATTATTTTAGCTAACATGACATGGGTCACAGTATTACATCACAGTAAGCTAAGAATGCCAAGACTTGTTTTAATGACCTTTTCACGTTTGATCAGTAAGATTAGGAAAAACAGTTCAACCGAGACTTTATATATATAGATATATATATATATATATATATATATATATATATATATACATATATATGTGTGTGTGTGTGTGTGTGTATCCTGATTACTAGGCCATAAAAACAATTGGACAGTTTAATCTAGGAAATCCAAATCATCAGTTAGGACCCCAGCTGTGATACATGTTGAACTGATTACCAGGGAACCAATGTTTAGTCTGTTTACAGGTTACATTGTTTTATACAAACTAAATTATAAGTCATTATTCTAATACAATCATTGTCTGTCTGATTTTAATGAAAATGTAAGAGCACAATACACATGTAATGGCACAATCTACATTTTATCACCCCAAATGTCATACTTTATACTTGCCAGCACAAACCTGTGCGATTTACGCTTATACAAAAGTATTGTAAGGTCTAGACAACCCTGGTCACCAACCAGATTGTATGAGTGACAGTATATTGGAAGGATTACGGTAAGTGTGCTCGGTGGCATAATTTGATATTGTCATCCTCTTGTCAGTCATTATCATGAGTCCTGATTGCTAACCTAGATAAATGTCTAGTTAATATGTAATACTTTTAACAAATAGGCTCATTTCACAGCCAAGCACTCTTTTCTATGGCTGAATATCTCTATTTACATTATTTTTATCTGATATAGCACAGGGTGCACTCCTCACCAGGAATATCCTGATACAATACTGCTGCCAAAACTACTGCTGATAAATATGTATATAAAGTAAATTCCTCACTGAAATTAGGATTCATTCACATTGTTTTAGCACATAATAAGTATTTTTCCTTGATTAAATTACTATCTGCTCCAGTAGACTATGGTACATTAATTTCTTCCTTTTTTCTGAGACCTGTTGATAGACAGGCAGTAGTTGAAAATTAGATACAGCTTTTCTGTAGTATCCAGTTAATTTATAGAAAGCCTTCACTTGTTTTTTAGTGGAGGCTATAGGCCAGCATTTCATGGCCTTTTCTTTTTCATAGAATCATAAGAAGTTACTAAGCTAATGGCCTTAGGGCCCTTACAAGCCTAGTCAAGTTCTTACCCTTATTCCCATGATCAGCACCTATTGCCCTTGTCCAAGAGGGACATAGGTAGAACCCCTGGTGTTAATTTATGATCACCCATCCAACCGTCCAGATTATGTTTGAAGAATGCCAAAGAGGTACTCTGACATGGAGTGGGAGTCTGTTCCAAAGGTGTGGTAACCTCTGTGAAACAAATTTGCCCCTCCAGTGGGTTTTATTAATGTCACATACCAGGTTAACATCTTTAGAGTGAGTAATCCTTATACCATTTGACTTAATGGATATGAAGCATTTTCAATAAAGCAGGGTCAGTGATTGCATTGTATGAAAGGCAGAGATCACCTCTGAGTAGTCTGTATGAAATAGAATAAAGTGACAGTGATATCAGACAGTCCCCATAAGACAGATGCTGACGACCTTGAATTTTCCTTGTGAGGAACCTTTGTGGTCTCTCCAGCTGCTGCAGGTGCTTGGAAAGGTACATGCCAAAGGGGTGTTGTACTCAGTTATTGGCCTGATACAGGGGGGTTATAACTTTTTTTTTTCTGAAGGCAATGCCTTTACTGCTAAGAAGAGCAATAAAGAATGCCCTTCTTACTACTGTGGAGACATGGTAGTCAAAGGTAATGTTGCTGTCAACCTGTGTGCCCAGCTCTCTCACCACTGAGTCTGTACTAAAGGTGTTACTACTGATGTGGTAGTTAGCAGGAACATTGCTTTTACCAAAAGGAATGACAATACATTTTTTTGCATGAAGTTTAAGGCCATGACTTTGGTACCAATCATTTGTTTGTGTAAGACCCTCTTGTATGATGTTGACATCATTTGGAGTTTCTATGACCACTCCCAGTTTGCAGTCTTCAGCACACTTTGTCAGCCACAGATCTTTAGTTTTTTGCTTGTACTTTGGAGAAATAGATTCCAAACAGTAGAGGTCCCAGGACTGATCCCTGTGGAACACCACTGGTTACATGCCTGCTGTTGTAGGTGGATTACCCTATTTTGACTATATGAGTTCTATCAGTGAGCCAGTTAGCAACCCATCAAACAATATATGGGTTGATGCCTAGTTGGGTGAGTTTGTCAATGATGCCTGAGTGGAGAATAGTGTCAAATGCCTTGGCTAAATCCAGGTAGGCTTTATGCACATATTTCCCTTCATCCAGGGCCTTGGTGACTCTCTTGAAGAAGTCCACCAGGTTTAACAGGCATGATCTCCCTTTGACAAATCCAAACTGATTAGGGTCAAGTGTTTGGAGATTAACTATATCTTTGTTTATAAGGTCCATGAAGATTCATTCCATGGCCTTGTAGATAAGGCTAGTCAGGCTAATAGGTCTGTAGTTAGTGAGTCAGTGGAAGCACCACCTTTGTGCAAGGGAATAACGGTGGTCGTTTTCCATTCAGCTGGTATGAAGCCGGTGCTTAGACTATGATTGAAAAAAAGTATCCAATGGTGTTGCTAGTCCATGTAGAACACTGCCTGAGATGTTATCAGGTCCCATAGATGTTGTGTTTTTGGCCTTAGAGATGACATTTAATACCTGCTCTTTAGAGATGCAAGGTTTGGGACCAGGGATATGGATGTCATACGGTACATGTGACGGGGAGAGGGGAGTGAAGTTTTCACAGAACCTGTCTGCCAACAGCTTGGCTATGTCCACAGGCTCAGTATATGTGGTATCATTAACTACCAGTTTGGCGCAAATGTGGGCCTTTCCTTTTAGATTACGGATGTAACTATAGAATGTCTTGTGGTTATCCTTTGTTGAGGAAGCTAATTTGGAATCATAGTTTGCTTTGGAGGACTTTACAAGAAAACTTATTTGCTTGTTTAAGCTGAGGAGGGAGTGTTTCCAGTTTAGGAGGGCTCTCTCGCTCTTACTCTTAGACAGCAATTTCTTACTCTTATTGTAAAGCCTGTAAATGACAGTTGTCCACTAGGCAGGTTTGCTCTTCCTTGAGGAACTTATTTTGGTCCTATCAGGTATGGCTGAGTCAGTGCAGGCATGTGGGTGTAGCATGGCATAGTTGCCAGTTCCATCTGAGGGAGGAGGTGCAGTGAACCTATTTATACCATCCCATAAAAGGTTATAATCTGTTTTGGAGAAGTTATTTAGTTTATTTGCTGTTGGTTGGGGGTCATATGTAATAGTTACTTTGAATGAGACCGGTTTGTGGTCATATCTCACCAAGGAGGACCTCCTATTGATTTTAACACCCAGCTTCCTTTGTGATATCCCATCTATTTGAGTTCTCCTGCCCAAATTACTTCTTTTTAGCATTCATGGTCAAACTGTCTTTTATAGATTCTAATACAGCTCACACTTTTGGTAAGTGATATTCTCGCAGTGAATATTTCAACATTTTAATTTAGTATATCCATCTTTGTTCAGTAGATTTTCAAATATCCAAAGAGGAAGTGAGACATAGATCAAGACAGACAGACAGACAGACATATTTTTGCAGTATTGATATCTATTTTCGTTATTAGATTTTCTGATTTGGTATTAGCTCCCCCAGTGGTACATTCTGAGTAACAACATTAAAACAGAACAGGATCAAACATTGTCACATAGCACACTTACCTCTGAATGATCTTTAAGAAACTGAATATTATGATAGTTCCTGAGGCCTTTATAAATAGCTGACATTTTCCAGCACTACGATTTTTTTTCCCAGTAATGAAACATTGTACCTTTTCAAGTTGCTTCCTTGAAAATTATAAAAGACAATAATGTGTTCAAAAAAGAGCCAGAAAACTGACGTGTAAGGTGGTACAGTGAAATCTCTTGAATGACTAAACATGTTTTATAAGGAAATGAGATACAGAAAATGCTTTTCTGAGTTTTGTAGATAAACACTGGCAAATGTTTAAACTGATGACTACTACTGTCCCTTTATTGATTGTGTATCAGTTTAATTTTTTTAAATAATTTGACCATTTACTTTGTAATCATAATTTATGTCCTTTTCAACAGGTCTCATGATCCTGAATTGTAATTAGATGTTATGTCCTATTTGCCAGATCTTACGATGCTACATGCGCTGACATTAAACCTAAGGCCATTACTATTGCAGTGGTATAAATTTTATATTAACTATCCTGGAGAAAATTACCAACTTTTATTGAAGTAATTAGCATTATCCAAGTTGGCATATCTCAAGACCATTTTCTACTTTTAAAAAGAGAAGAATAATCTAAAAAGGAAAAGTCCCAGTGCAGATCCTTGTATACTATTATACTAGGAAATATATTGTTAATATGTAAATATATATGTATATATCTATATAGCTATGTATATATCTATATAGCTATATATATATATATATATATATATATATATATATATATATATATATACACATATACACAGATATAGATATATATGTGTGTGTGTGTAGATATATATATATATACACATATACACAGATATAGATATATATGTGTGTGTGTGTAGATATATATATATATATATATATATATATATATATATATATATTTATACATATATATACATATACATATATATATATTGATTCACTATACAATCTGGAAATACTAAAATGTCGAATTTCAGTATTTGAGACTGAATAGTCGAAAACCCATATACACAAAAACCCAAAATCACAAATACCACAACCACGACCATTCACACACACGCACAAAGCAGGACATAATCACACACACACATACATCTACCTAACTAAACAAACATAACAACATACACAAAAACACCTAATCTGTGACCCCCACACCCCCCCACTTATATATCCTAACTCAGAGGTCACACTAAACACACAAACACACAAAAAAGACCACCACACACACACACACACACACACACACACACACACACACACACACACACACACACACACTAAAATCCCCACCCAATATCTTCAAACACACAACACTTACCTGAAACCCCAGATGAATCTACAAACCGCACCACACATCACGAACGTGATACCACGTTAGCAGTGGATTCGACATATGCGGATTCGGCATAGTGTAGTTTCGAGTAACTGCACTTTCTACTATTCGGTCTCGACGTACTGAATTTCAACACTTTAGTACGTTCAGATTGTCTAGTGTATCTATATATATATATATATATCTATATATATATATATATATATATATATATATATATATATATATATATATATATATATATATATATATATATATATATATATATATAAAATCTGTGTAGATAGCTAGATAGATGCTTATATAGTTATAGTAATTAGGTATAATGATTTAATAGTAAATATACTATTAGTGTGTAAAAAGTAAACATTGCCAGAATAGAAAGTTAACTCTTACCTTTGCTTGTATTCTGTTGTTTTATTAATGTAATACCCAATGAGTTATGTCTGGATCAATGTTTAATGATTTTATAGTGTTAGTTTTTCCTTCATGTGGAACAATATATTCCATAACAAGTTCATGCATTTAAAGACTTTCATCTCTTCATTAGGTACTTTTGTTGCCTGCTCAAACAAATGCCACAAAATTCAGAAGGCAAGCTCTCTCCTTAACAAACTCACACTGTTCGATATGTGCGTAACAGAATTAGGTATCCCCTTTGCATTAGTAACATGATTTTGAACAGAACACTGGTCAGGCAGACGTGTCTGAATATGTTTGAGTCTGAAATGTACCCTGCTCTCATTGCAAACTGGTAAACAACAGCCTGTCACAATTAATGAGGACGTATCCAAATCTAAGCATCTTGTATGACATGATTGCAAGGATTTTATTTAAGCTGTCTTTGATTCTGTATAAAAGTCTCCCAGTTATGTTGTTTGGCCCCCATGAAAGTCTTTTTTTTACATTATTTTATTAAAATATAGATCAATAAACTCATATTAGGCTGTTTATTAGGTAGAACTTTTATAGCCAAGCCTCAATATTTTATTTCCTCGGTACCTTACAGTGAGAGAAACTACTATATAACTGCAGCCATTTTCAATGAAGACTTCAGGGGCCAGAATGCGGTTAATTTAAGATTTCACATCCTTTTATCCAGGTTATGTTTTAAGTGGCTCAAGGAGCTTTACATCTAAGGGAAGTCTAATCAGTAGAAGATGGAGTCTTTGACAAAAGATTCTGCCTCACACACATGTCCTATTTATGCTGTGGTTGACATTTAATTCCTTTGGGTGGATGTTTAGGGTTTTGTTTGTTTTGTGGATGTGCAGGACATTGGATAAGACTGGATACTCTGAAGCTTGATAGGCAAATCAGATGTCCTCCTCAAAAGTTTGTGGGAAACAGGGAAGGGAAAATTGGCTTTATGGTGATGCATGCAGCACACGTAGGACATGACCTTGATTCTCTTTGTCAGGAAATGCTGCGGCCTTTCAAGTTAAGTCACATGTTTAGAGAAGTACCTGCCAAAAGGAGAATGATATTTTTATGGGTATGACAAGGGAGGTGTCCAGAGGGATGAGAACTTCCTCTGAGTTACAAGGTATATGTCTTCAATTAGTTTGGCTAGATAAAAAGCTTTTCTAGTGACACTAGATACATGGTGCTCAAACTACAGTTCCTTGTCAACGAAAGTGCCCATGTCCCTAATAACAGTCTCATTTATCAAAGGGTTGTCATCTGTGTGGTTGTGGAGTACCTGCCCAAATTTGGAAAGGATTCAGTATTACATTTTTTGGCATTTAGCAAAACAATAAGTTATAGGCATACTAGAGGTGTCTTTCACTTACTTTTCACCGCACTAATGGAATGCCAGGCAGTAAGAAGTGAACGCCAAGACCCTGATGTGTCAGTGATTAAAAAAGAGGTCACCAACACAGCAAAACATTGCTTAATGCGAATTATGCATAAAACTGATTTTATTTTACATGCTGCTATACTGACTGCTTTTGGCTGAATATTTCTAATGCCACAGCTGAACTGGTAACTTAGGTTTTTGTATTGGCATCCGTGTCGTTTCTGAAACACATCTTGCCTCAAGAAATTGTTCTGCCCACATTTTTACAGTAGGAAGCATGGCATAATGAAAAAATAGTGTACATCACAGTTTAGATTACCTACAGAACAATATACTTAGACATCATACTTTAGACAGTGGAACTCAAAAAAGTGTTTTATTTATATATTTTATCTAAAAGTAAGAACATGTGACCTCTTTCCTCCACAATACAGGACTCAAAGTACACATGTACCCACTGATTGGCTATTGCAGGCATCCTGATCGATGGCCAGCTTTGCTCAATTGCTTTCCCCATCCTCTGCCACCCCAAGAACCTATACACATTTCTAGTTGCTTATCTCTACCCACAGTCCTATCACCTTATCACAGTTACTGCTCACAGCCTAAACAGGTATCAAAATGCCAACTTGAAAAGCAGTGGAAGTAAACATTCTTTCTGCAATCAGACTAAATTTTCATGCAGTACTCACCGACTAGCAATTTCCAGCAACCTAACAACATCAGAAAGATGACCACAAACAAGCAAGAAACAACTTTCACCATGTAATGTCAGTGCAAACAGATAAAACACTCTGTTATAAAACTTTAAACCGCTTTCATTTCAGTAACTTATCTGAAAATAAACATTATGCAAGAAATAAATTAATATATGGATAAAAATATCATCGATAATGACAAAACCAGAAGCACTCTTACATTGATCTGTAACACTACTCCAGGACCTAGAAATATAACCTTTAATAAGCAATACTCTGCTACAGGACTACTTATGTTTTACCTAAATGCTTCAAGCATTGTCAGCAAAGCTGAGGAAATGCATATCTGCAATGCAGTGTCACAAAACAGACATACTACTCATCACTGAAACATTACTAAAATGTAATATACCATATGAGCAAATTCATCCTCCCTGCAAAACAATTACTAAAATACAATATACCATTTGAGGAAATTCTTTCCCCCTCCATGCAATATATGAATCATTAGGAAGAATTAAAAAAAAATCATGCTGACAGAATACTATACAAATATATTATAAGTATTATACAAAAAGTAGCTTAATGCTGTCCATAATACACAAAGCAGTACCAAACACTCTCGAAAATTAAATACTCCTAACTACATTACAGATCAAAGTCATTCAGTCCCAAACTTAGGTGGTTTCATCACTACCTGCAACATCAACAATAGTATTGAGACACTAGAAACTATCATATCTTGGATCACAATTAACATGCAAAAAATGTAATAATACTAGGGAATGTCAATAATGACTAACTTAACAACCACAACCCAATAACCACCAACACTCCCTTCATCAGTTCAGTGGACTAACACGGCTAATATCAGAACCCAAAGGACTAGATTTAAAAAAAAAAACCCTCTCTCTTTCTCACTATGTTTGCTTCACTGAATTCATTTTCATGTTGTGTGTGAACAGCAGCCCACACAAGCTACAAGATGCTTGAGACCAGGATTCCAAGATGGTCGCCGATCACTGACCACGTACTCAGTGTAACTACTGACTATTATATCTATCCATTAAAACCAACAGTGAGCGGCAGGAAAAAACAAAAACAAAACAACACCCTAAGAAACCAACATATATTACCTTTTTGATGATATTTTTGACAGTTAACATCAATTAACGGTCAGTTAAAAGATCATTCCCATTTTGAAGGCAATAACCATGCGTTGCTGGCCTTTTCCAAGGATCAAGACCTAAGCAAGAGGAAAAACGTAATAAATACCAAGAATAAAATGCCAAGAAATGCTTAGTCAACCTGAACAAATGGAGGCACAAACTACTAAAACTAAACCATCTCTAATTGCCTCCCCTGAAAAGGATACCACTTCAAAAAGGCAGAAAACTACAAAAACCCAACAAGACACTACTAAACTGGCCTTAAGACCCAAAATGGATTTGCTGTTTTCCATTGAGGACCAGAAAATTGCCCTCCAACCTCTTCAAACTGAAATCCAAAACTTTTCAGAGAAACTAAACTCATTTGGAAACAATCTGGACCAAATAATAAGAAGAATAGATCACAATTAATCTAAAATATTGGAAAATGAAAGCAAAACTGAGGATATCCAAAGAACCATGAAAGCCTACAATAATACTACAAGTGAAATTCAGCAGACGTTGTCCTCAAAAGCTTGTGGTCAGAGAAACAATATACTCATCTGTGGTGTTCCAGAGAAATTTGACCATACACAGCTGCCAACTATACTAAAAGAGATCCTCAACACTCTACTGGAAAACAAAACCATGACCGATGAAATCTCCATAGAAAAAACCCACCTCTTCCTTCACAAAACATAGGATCCTGTCATTCCATGACAAATTTACACTAAAATATTAAATGCTTCTCATGTCTCCTCTATTTTATCAGCTGCCAGACAAAAAAAGAACATCACCTGGAGAGGTCACAAAATCACAATAATACAAGACCTCCTGCTCACCATTAAACAACAGACAAGCCTTATCCAATTATTGCACTTACCTAATCAATAAAAGAGTACACTTTCAAATGAACTACCCTGCTACATTGATCTTCCAACACAATGAACACAAGTACCAAGTCTCCAATACTGAAGAAACTAAGTCACCTTTCATAAAAGCTTTCAACGAAACTCCTAACAAATGAACAACAAATCCTATCACTTGAGCTATCAACATCGACGTTCTAAAATATGTCAAGAATTACTTTTAAAATAAAACCAAAATAACAATAACTATAAATAGCATTTATTCAGTCGACTTACCTGCATTCCTGCCGTTGAAGAGTTCCACTGACGCCAGAAGCTTTTGTTCAAGCTTCCACATGGATGGCATCATGTCTCTCTCAACAACCATAGCTTGAAGTATCCTGGAGAAAGATTAGAACAACCCTAAACTGTCTAATCGGAAGAATAATAGTAATGATTTCAAGTTCAACACCCAAATCCTCTCTTAAGGTTGCACTGTAGACAAATGGTAGCAGAATTGCAACATGAAAATCACAAAGAATTAATCCACATATGTATTTGGTTTAGTAACACTTCAACTTGACATTACAATACCAGAAGTACTTTAAAAACTATCTAGGTTAAGCCTTTAACCAGAAAAAACTGTGATCTGTCTATGGCAACTCTCGTGTGCTCAAATATTTTTAAAGGGTCTAAAAGGAACTCCAAGCCTTATCAATCGTACTGTTTAAGTTAGATAGTCAACTAATTACCACATAACAAGACAATTTATGACTGCTGAAGTTTTTATTTTCTTTCTCAGGATGTGCTGTTATGACTGAAAATCAGATTACGTGTCTTACCAGTCCTCTGTGAGTTCTACAGGTTGTTGCCTGTCCTTACCAAAATGATCTTTTAACTGATATGGTTATGCACAGACTAGGGTTAAACTGCCTCTCATGCACATGTGTCCTATCTATACTGTGGGAACAAACGGTAATTGGTAGAAATGAGGTTTTGCCAGGTATTAACTCATATTAACCCTATACTTCATGCAGTAGTGCCTCTGTACCCTAGGAAATCTTCTTTACCTATAAAAGTTTAGAAATTTTAACAGATGAAATGTCCAGCTAAAAAAGGCCAGAATTTGTGTTTTATTTTGTTTATATTACATTCTATACACTAGATTCAAAATAACCCTGCTCCCTGCTAGATCTTATCTCTACATATATAAAAAAAGGGCATACGCTACAAATAGAAAACTATTTCTATTCAAATAAATTGTACTAGTAAAAGTTTACAGGCAGACTATGAAGCCTCATGTGAACAACTAATAACCTAACCAATTCACACTATTAAAACATTTTGTGGGAAAGGGTAAAACAAAGGAAATTAGGGGAAAAAGGGAAGTTGAAAAGGATGGGAAAAGGGGACATAAAAAAGGAGAATAGTAAAAAAGAAAAAAAAAGGATGAAAATAAGTAATGCTTCCACTACCAATTACACAAGATTTGATTAATATAAACAATGACTGTTTGCTAAGTCAGTTAGATACCCATTGTTGAAGGTCAAAATATCATTATAAAACAAATGTTGGCTATCATCACGAGCTGAAATAAACTATACAATGACTGTCTTTACACTTTAAAGAAAACAATACTAGATTATTTCTTCTTGTGATCTTTGAAACTTCAGTGTTTTTGTAATCCTTAATATATATGAAGCGTTTTTTTTTTTGTTTTTGTTTTTGTGACTTGATCTAACAATTACCTAAACCTGATACATTACGAGTAGCCAGAAGTATGATTTTTGCAATGGTTGTAGATACTTGGAATGACACAGAAGTATTGATATATATCACTCTAAACTTATCAAAACATCTACAAGGCAACTAAACTATAACTACCATGTCAGCAGTACAGACTTTCCTATTACATTTCAGAAGGATAGGTGGTTAGGCGCTATGGATGTTTTAAGTGAAACATATGCCACACAAAACTACAACTTCCTCTCAGCAAACTCCCACATTAATACTCTACATAACCATTCCAGTACACATACATTGAAAAGCAAACACATAACTAAATCTATACAAACTGATTAAAATTGACTCTTGGAACATAAATGGTCTTCAAGATAAAAAGAAAAATAATTTAATTATGCATCTTCTATACCAAAATAGATCCAATATTATTTATCTCCAAGAAACACACATGACAAATGATCAGTGGAACAAAGACAAGGGGAAAAGTTGGATTAAGCAAATCATATCAGCTGGAAATAATACAGCATCCAAAGGTTCTGCTATTATAATTAAAAAATCCTTCCTAAGGGAAATCATAAACTTCAAATCAGACATAAATAGTAGATGGTGCTACTTTACCAGTAACTTCCCCCAAATTAATAAACCTATACTATTTCTCAGTATATATGGACCATGTTCAAATCAACAGCACTTTCTATATGACATCTATAACTTACTATTAAAATTCCCAGATTATTAGCATATCATAGGCGGAGATTGGAATATCCTTATTAATCCCACCAAAGATGAATCACATAAAAACAGAAAGCCATCATCTCAAACAACTTTAGCCCTAAAAGAATTAGTAAACAACTTCAATTTAATGGACCCTTCTTCACTATATCAGCATGACAATTCAATAAATAAATATACATACTTCTCTGCACTACATAAGGCATGGTCTAGAATATATTTTTTTCTTATTTCTAAAGTGCTATCTAGAGCAAATCTAACATACGAAATAGATGTCAGATCAATCTCAGACCACTCAGTAATAACACTACCATCACAAAAAATATAAGATATGGTCGCCCAAATTGGTCTTTCATTGTCAACCTAACAAAAAAAAGGAAGTCATACAAGAAATCAATCACATTCTATCCCACATAGAACAAGACTTAACCATAAGTGATATGCCTTCTGATATTCATAGGGTTGCTACAAAGGCAGTAATTAGAGGGATACTCATACATAAAGCATCAATCTATAAAAGACAAGAAGAAAAACTGTTGTTAGAGAATCAACTAAAAGATGTAGAATCAGAACTCCAAAATAAATATTCCTCTGAACTAGAAGACATTATGCTGAATCATAAAAAAAAAAAACTATACACCCTACACTTAGAAAATCAATCTCTCACTGAACTTAGACTATTATACAGCTATGCTGAATGGGCCCAGATACCTTCTAGAATATTTCAGATTAATAAATATCAAAAATGGACCTCCAAAAATAATGAAAATACATTAGAAAGGTAATTTATTGCACAGCAATACAGATATATTAAATTCCTTTGCTGAAATTTATGATAACATTTATAACTCCCAGAAACAAATACAGTCAGACCTGTACGATACATTTATAAAATACTTGAAATTCCCACTATTAAATGAAGATCAGAAAAGTTTCCTTGTGAACCCACACACATCTGATGAAATTAAACTTGCTATTAGCAAACTGAAAGTAAACAAAGCCTCTGGTCCTGACAGATTCACTGCTGAATTCTACCAAAAGTTCAATTCACAACTATTCTAATATTCTGCTTAGAGTATATGACTTTATCATAGTCCATGGAATTTCAGACCTCTACATTAATAAATCAAAATCTGTTTTGATTCCCAAACCAAACTCAGCCAAACAAATACATATAGTAGCCGTATTGCTCTTATAAACTTAGACATTAAAATACTAACCTCAGTATTATCAAATAGATTACAAACAAGTAATATCAACTATAATTTTACCTAAGCAATTAAGTTTTTTGCAACAAAGACAGGTTTGTGATAACACCTTGACTCTTGATACAATAAAGATACTCTTAGTAAAGGACACGCATCCCAGATATGTGGTAACAGTTGATGCAGGTAAAGCTTTTGAAAAAGTACATCTAAACTTTTGATTTCAAATCATGCCATATTTCAAAATACCACAATCTTTTATAAATATTATCACAACTATATATCAAAAATGCTTCAACCACATTATACATTAACAAAACTATGTCTCAACCTGTTGTAATAAAAAATGAAACCAAACAAGGCTGCTGTATTTCGCCTAACCTCTTCAATCTTTACCTAGAACTGCTTCTACTTTATATATCATCATATACCAAAAATAAATAATATTGAATTAAAATGTACAGCATTTGCTGATGACCTCAATATTTACTTTGAATTGTACAATACTGATTTACACAAAATTCTAAAGTCAACAGAAAACTTCTCAAACTTAACTATGAAATAAACCCCTAAAACATTTTCACATTCCCTATAAATCTCTAGAAACATAAAGAATCATATTTTCCTACTACTAAAATTGCACTTGATTGTTCAATAAAATATATGGGTATTAACTTTGCATACACACATAAAGACTTGATGAAAGCTAATGTCCAAAGAACATGGTAAAAAGTCAAACAGGACATTTCAAGGTGGAAGACTATAAACCTTTCTCCCTTATCGAAAGTTGCCATTATCAGAATTAATATTTTACCCAGAAGCCTATACTATCTAAATGGCATGGATTTAAATATCCCCAAATATTTCTTCTACAAAATTAGATCAGGTCTCTCAAACTTCATTTGGTACCCAAATACTACAAGAATATGTTACGATAAAATAATTTTACCAAAGGAAAAGGGTGGATTAGGGCTTCCTGACTTTAAACTATATTACAATATTATTAGTGCTAGTTGAGTTATTCAAATCTTGAACCATGACCCATCTAGCCAAACCTGGTCCCCAATCTGGATTAAAATCTGGTATAACCAATTAAGTTCACTCAACATTAATTCCAAAGCCATTCTCTACATTAAACTGAAGAATAACTTCATAGCCAAAATATATCCCATGATTAAAAATAAAATAATAATGTTTCAAAATCTAGTAACATCAGTCCACCTAGAAAACATACTTGAATCTCTGCAACCCATACATCATAATCCAAACCTAAAACTTGATAAAATGATAGACCTCAAAAACTATCTTCAAATCAAAATGATAATGGTCTGGCAAATACACCACCTAAATAATCTAATCTTAGACAAACTAAAATCCCACCTTGGAGCACCACGCAAGTATGATACCATGCTTAGACAAATTCAATTACTTGTTAATGCCAAATTCTCCAGCATTAAAACTGAGAACAAGACATCAAAATAACCCAATTAATTCTCATAACTCTATCCTACAAAATTAAAATTATCTCCAGTGCTTATAAACTAATATCCACAATATAATTCCAATCTTTACTCCAATACTCTAAATACTGGGATGATAAAAATAATAACATCTCAATGGACCAACATTTTGAAGCTCTAAAGTTAACTCCATTTAAGAACCTAATATAGATGCAGCTCATGATAAATAATAAAGCAAATTACACTCCCGCTATCCTAAAAAATGTGCTATAAAAAAATACTAACATGCCCCTTCTGCCCCCTGGAAAACATTGATCTGTTACATATTTTTTGCAAAAACGTTTACAAAGTATGGTGGTCACTTAGAATAAAACTCGAAAAGATGGGATATGAAAAGACTACCTTTTCATGGGAAACTGCAATTCTCCATATAACTCCCAAATTACTCACTGGAATGCACAAACACATTATAATTACAAGCTGTCCACTAATTAAATATTTTATTGCAAAAAAAAAATGGTCAGATAAATCCAAAAATCTCCTGGCAAATCTTCAAAGTAATGGCAGTAAAACTCGTACCCTTTTACAAGCTGATAACCAAGAACCCAAATAAAAGGTCATACTTTCAAGCATATTGGCGTCACCTGCTAGACAATATCCTAACAGATTAACTGATTTTTTTTATCATATACCTGAATAACAGATGAAGACAAATTCTATGCAAAAGGAAAAGAAAGATAATAATAAGATGAAATGGGAGAAAGAAAAAGAAAAGAGAAACCGGAAAAAGGAGTTGGACTCTCTATTGATAGAACTAATACAGTGGCATTTATTGTGTAAATAGTGTAGATACATCTTAATCTATATCTATTAAACTAATGTGCTCCTTACACTTAAATTCATGACGTGACATTTATACTATGAATGCTTTTAATACAAATGTTCTTAAATAATGCAAATTATATAACATTTAGTGGGAGAACACTAACACAAATATATTAAATGTATATAGTTGATAGTTTTATGTTATAATTGTATTTTTTTCTCTGTATTGTTTGTCATTTTTAAGATATGAACAAAACAATAAATATTAAATTGGGAAAAAGATGCTTGAGATCCTGGCTTCAAGACAGTGGTTTTCAAGGGCTTGGGACTTGACTGCCTGTAGAACTCCTATTAGTTGTTATGTGTACATGAAGACAGGCCAGCAAAGGAAAGAGTTAAGAGAGGGTGTCAAAAAGGCTGGAGTTTGTTACACTAGGAGTGTTTGGATTTTGAATAGTAAATCAGAAGAAGCAGCAAACCACAACCAGGATCCATAAAAAATGCGTAAAAAATCTTGTAGTCAAAATCTTTGGAAATGTAACAGCAATTCAAAAGGTGTTCTTTATTCCACGTTACGAACGGGTGAAAGCGCTTGTGTTGGAGTTTGGTTCGTGTTTGTGGAATAAAGATTTCTGGTTTATTACTTGGTCATCATTTTTTGGCGAGCACCTTTTGAATTGCTGTTACATTTCCAAAGATTTTGACTACAAGATTTTTTACGCATTTTTTATACCTGCTGAAACGTTTTACAATATTCCAGAGTGAGGCTTTTTGGTCTACACATTTTCCTGTTTCCTGGATTTTGAATAGTAACAATGAACATGTCATACAGTATCATATTATACCTAGAATGTCGAATAATGTCTGTTTTACAGAATATCTTATATGATGGTGTGCACTAAATGTTACTGCTTTGAAAAGTGCATGATATATCTAAAAAAAATAAATACATAAAATAATCTTCAATCAAATTCCATCCCAGAAAATAATTCCTATACACCACTCAGACAATTCATCATACACTTCATCAATACTGATGAAAAAAACTAAAGAAATTGGACATTACAGCCTTAGAACCTGGCGATTTTTTTAAATTGTAGCAAAGTCGATAGTGCTTTCAGTTTCAGCTTTAATAAATAGATGCATACAGGAAAAACGTGCCATCAACTTGGAGCTGAAAGTACAACTGCAAGTGGTCAAAACTTTTTAACATGATAAAGAATGTCCTTTGGTCTTGATAAATGTGCATAAGCAATATTCAAAGCAGGAAAGCTGCAGCACCAAGAATATATCAGCTTGGGACAAGAACGTGATATAAAGGAACTTGAGCAGGAGAAAGTATATACATATTTAGGAAATGATGAAGGCTTAACAATAAAACATGAACAAAACTCATTAAGGAATATTTTAGAAGACTAAAATTAATACTGATAATAGCCCTGACATCTAGGAACAAAGTCCAAGTTATAAACCAGTTTCCTCTTCCTGCTCTGACTTACAGTTTTGGGATGATTAATTGGCCCCAAAAAGGTATTAAATCAGTTGGACAGGAAAACAAGAAAAATGCTTCACACTTATCAGATCATATATAAAAATCAGTGTATACCAAGATTATATATTCCTCATTCTGACTGGAGTATGGGCCTCCTTGAAATTGATTACATGTATAGGTCTGCAGTTGTAGGACTGCATACACATCTGCTCACCAGATCCATACATAATGAATTTGTTAAAACATGAGGAGGACAAGTCTAAGATGACTTCCCTTCTTAGTTTAGCAGAAGCATATCTGTGTCAGGTGGAAAGTAAAATCATACCAGAAGTAGACAAAAATGAGACAGCAATTGAATCTGCCAAAAAAACTAAAGAAAGAAAGACTATACGAAGGATCAGGAGAGAAGGCAAAAAATGTGGAAAAGGCATAAATATAGCAGCAAGTACAGAAAAGTCCTGGAACAGTCTCAAGTCGATTAGAATCTGATGCAAGAATGGTTAAGAAAAGATGAATTTATACCAAGAGGTGAAATGTTAACATTGGTGGACCAGGATAGGTGAGCTACGAAAACATTGAACATGAGAAACAGACAAATACAGTTTCTGTTAAACAGAACTGGAAACAGTCACACATTTGTTGCTGGGTATGATACACTAATCGCAGAGGGGCTTATAAAAATGTGGCAAAACTGTTGCATTGGGGATTGTGCAAACATTACAATACTGAAGTAGCTGAGAAGCATTAGAAAAATGAACCACAAAATATTATAGAGAATGATGAAGTTTATTTCACATGGCATCACCCGTTACAGACAGTTTAAAAAATGGATGTGAGAAAATCAGATATAGTATTCCATGAAAAGAAGACAAAAGTATAATTATTCATTGAAATTGCTACACCAGTGATTACAGTGTCGTATGTGCAGAGAAACACAAAGTCATAAAATAAAAAGATTTGCAGGCAGAACTGGACGCCACAGTGGTCAAGCAGTTGCATTGTCACTTCACAGCAGGAGGTTCTCCAGTTTGATTCTTGGCTAGGGTGCCTTCTGTGTGGAGTCTGCATGTGCTCCTTGTGTTTGTGTGGGTTTCTGCCCGGTGCTCCAGTTTCCTCCCATGTTGCAAAGCCATGCATCTGGAGCATTTCCCCTAGGCCTCCACTGAAAATTGGCTTTATTCCAAGTCGGACTTTCCTGTTAAACAAGTGTTGCATAAAATAAATAAATAAATGACGAAGAAGGATGCCCAGACAGTTCCAATAGTAGTGGAAGCAATTGGTCTAAGAAAAAAAGAATTTACAGTCATATTTAGATATGCTACTGATATATGTAACTCTTTGTGAATTGCAGGAGGAGTAATTTCTGGGCACATTGCGGGTATTGTAGAGTACTTTTGGCTAACATCAACAATTGAAACAATACTAATTTCATAAACTTTAATCATACGTTGACTTAGGAACAGGGTTATTCCTGTCATGGTATTAGAAAACCAAAAGACTTGGAAAATTAAATCGGGAAAAACTTGTCCAATCAACTTGTAAAAGGTAATATATAATCACCATCCATAAAGGAATAAGAGAACACACACAGTTGCAAACTTCAGGTCAACTTTTTCTATTATTCCCATTATCTCAGGTCCTAATGAAACTCATTCTCAAGCAGCTTAGGATATCTATCTTGGTACAACATACTATCAGCTGACAGTATGGCTTTTATCCAGGCTATAATACAGTGGCTGGGGAGGGGGATGCTGCTGGAGTGGTAGAGGGTTGCTGCAGGAGGGGCTACTCTTGGGTGCTAAATCTATTACCCTGCCTAGCGCCCCATTTAACCATGATCCAGCTCTGGTATTTTGCACTGTTGCTTAGTATAAATTATCAGAAGTTGAAATGACATTATCGTATCCTTTGGGAAGTCATCTACTCCCGGGAACTGCCAAATTGACAATGCCCTCTGAGAACTGACCCAGTAGTTTGGCATTTGGGAACTTCTGTTAACAGTGACCTAATTTATGACCATCATATGCCCAGAGTCATAAGAAAGTATTTCAATATTGCATAGCTTATAAACATACTGATTATGACTAGATCTAGAGATATTATTGTCCCCCTTTACAAAGCCCTCATTAGGTCAATAATTTTGTATAATGTCCACTTTGGCATGTATCTGTCCAGACACATGCAACAATTGGAATACCCACAGAGATGCCTTACTAAAAGGATGCAAGTCCTAAATAATAGGTCTTGCATGGACCTCCTCAAAGATTTATCACTATACACAGTATCCTACAGAGTGCTTACAAGTGACTTGTCTAGCATATAAGGCATACTCTGACATAATACTGATGGACCTACTGAACATCAGCAAGTCGAATGGCATTAAAAATACTCAGCCGAGGTATCTAAACTGAATGTTGTGGAGATATATATATATATATATATATATATATATATATATATATATATTTATATATCACAGCGGCTACTACTGTTCCAGAACAGACTATCCATTCAAGTAAAATACAGCTCATCATTGCCCATATTCAAATGCAGCTTAGTTCTAAGGATGGGTAATAGAAAATGTACTCCAGGATTGCACCTAGTGCCACTAATGGATAGAAGCAGTTAGTAAATACTGCATCCCTTACACGGATTCCCTCAAATTAGCTATAGTGTGATCACAGTTATTCACACTAGGGCTAGTATACAATTATCAGACATGGGATAGGTAAGACCAATTAGGAATCTATGGTATGATTACAGTTTTTCTCATTAGGGCTAATACACAATTGTCTGATATGGAATAGGTAAAAATAATCAAGAAATGTTAATTCAAACACTAAAATGGAAATTGGCTAAGCTTAAAATGTCCTCTAAGTGAACTTATGTTGTGATAGTAAATAGTTTTAAAAAATTGCACTTTTTAGATCAGTAAGTGCTCCTCTCACCCTCCACCCCCCCCCCCCCAAGCCTTCAACGGCTTCCAGCGTCTCTGTAGAGCCTAAAGTAGCATATACATCGGAGCCAACAGTTTCCTGGCACCAGTTCATCTCTCCTAGGGCCCAGTTTTCACTGAAGCCTGTAAGTCCAAGACTGCACTTGCTGAAGAAAGAGTTATTCCTACCCACCTTTGGTGGCTTCATCTACTAGGTCAACTCAGAACTTTACAGAACAAGATGTTGATAGAATGATGTGGATGTTCCTCAAGATGCAAATTCACCTTGGGGTTCTCTCAGTATCATTCCTTGCAAGCACACTGAGTGTCAGTCCAACTTGCCTACACCTCTTTTCTCTGGTACTGGCTTGTCCCATCTCAACACTGGTTTCCTTGGTTCTGACTTGTACTGAGGTGTCTTCATTGGCATTGTCAGTCTTAGTCACTTTGATCCTGACTACATCCCTTTCTATTTTAACCCTGAGGTTCTTGGTTTGAGAAGGGACTGAGAGCCAAAGTATCAGCACTGTGACTGGAGGGGATGGGCTGACACTGAGGGTTTTGGACCCTTCCCTATCCCTTGCTGCAACAGCACCCAACAACTTGGATACAAGGTCTGCTTTAGGGTCAGAATGTGTTGGAGCCAAGAAATCTACTTTGTACTTGGAAAGGAGTTGATTCGTGGAGTCAACTACATCTTCAGCCTTTGAGTCCTTTCACAGGATTCCTTGCTTCCTAGATAGAAGACACCTTCAGCTAGTTCAGTACCATCCAAACCACAACCAAATTTGGTTTCTTCTTCTTCTGATCATCTTATTCGACAGGGACAGTTGGAACCACAGGCTGTCCAGGCCACCTGCTGCATCAGCTCCTAGTCTGATTCCAAACCCTCTGATTCCCAACCAGATTTGATTCATAGGAAACAGACATGCAAAACGGTAGCACATAGTCTCATCTCCATAGTCTGTTACAGAAGACATAGATTTGGATGAAGATGAAGGCTCCCCTTTGATGAAATCCTAGAACTGATGAAGCAAAGAGGGGGATGGTCCATCCACGATCCTTTTGCTGATCAGTCTGTTTTCTTGGAGGCTTTTCATTCCAGCCTATCCTCTTCCTGGGTGGTACTACCTGTTGATCTTCTCATTGAACTCATGGTATGAGTATGGAAGGATCCCAATGTGGAGGTATCTATTCCCAGATAACCACATAGGATTCTACAAGTCCTTAAAGATAGGAAACATTGGTACAAAGGTCCTTCAGTAGATGTAATGGTGATAGCAATGGCCATGAAGAAAGTATTCAGAAGAAAGCCCGTCTGTTCATCCCAATAAATGGGAGTCCAGGGCAATGGACAGATTTGAGAAGCAGACTTATGCCTCAATGACCTCACAACAGATAAAACAAAAAAAGAATGAAATATAAAAATAAATGACCAACAAGACCAGGATCCACCACTATAAAATTTAATCCAACCTCTAGCACCTCGGCAATAGCCTTCCAAGAAGAAAACAAACAGAAACAAATTGCAACACATATTTATACAATAAAATTAATCAACCAACCAAGCAATTATACAATTAAAACACTTAAAGAATTTAAATAAAAACTCTCCACTTGCATTCTACATTAATGCTACCAGGGACTAAGGTGCTGTATTTTAATATAAAAAGAGTTTCCTTATGCAAATCTTTTTCTTTATATTAATATTATATTGAGTAATAGGAATATGTTCTAAAATTGTACCCAATAAACCTTGTGGGTTACTACTATGATGTTTTTTTAAAGTGCATTGCAAGTGGACTTTCTGATTTTTCATTTTTAAAATCCCTCACATGTTCCTGTATCCTGGTCTTAAAGGCCCTCTTACTTTCACCTATATAGAACATCACACACAGACATTTAAGTGCACATAAAATGCTTTCAGTGTTACATGAAAACATAGCATTAGGTTGAAAATGCAATCCATTAATATACTGAAATGTTCTACTCACATACTGACATGTTATACATCTGCCACAGGGATGTGTTCCCACCAGGCTAGGATTATTACTTAGACATGTACTGGGTTTTGAAAATCTAGCATGAACTAGCATATCCTTTATATTTTTACCCCTTCTAAATGAAAAATTCAGATTTTTATCAAAAATATCCACCAAATCCCTGTATTTAAACAAGGAAGTCCAATAAAACTGGATAGTTTAACGTTTTCTGCTAACAAATCATAAGTCATAACTGCATATACATTTCTTAAATTATTTGATTTTTCTTAAATCTACTATTACTAGGCTTACAAATAATATTTTTACTAACTTTATCAAAAGACAATAACACTTCATCACCATTATAACCTCTTTTAATGAACAATTGTGATGTTTTCTGTAATTCATTATTTATTTCATTACTATTGTTACATAACCTCCTTACTCTAGTCAATTCTTGTTGGTCAATTATTTTTACGCCTCAATGATGACCTGTGCTCTTAGATCAGTGAATTAGTTAACCCATGCAAAGAGTTTTCAGAGAGACTTAATTAAGGATCCTCTAAATCACTCTCAGATAACTTGCCTGTGAAGCTGGCTACCCTTCAATAGACTTCTAATGGTGCCTTGTATCTTTGCCATCATGCCTAGATGCATCTTTATATCCTTGCAACAAGTTTTAAGTCATCCTTTATTAATGGCCCATATGATGTTTCAAAACTTTTTGGACACAGAGTTAAAGACACATTAACCAGGAGTCTACAAGATGGTAAGTCTGTCTCTGCAGTAGGCATCCATTTTCCCACCTTTCAAAAGATCCTTTTTTGCGGATTCAGAGGTCAAAAAATTATGTGGTTTCAGAAATCACAGAGTCCTTGCCATGACTCCTTTGGCTATAGACCTCCTTGTGGCAGAGGGGGGGGGTAACTCTATTGGATGTTGCCCAAGGAACAGAGATGGACCACATAATCAGAGCTTTCACTGTCCCTTTCCTTACAAGCATTTCCAGAATCCATGAAGAGTTACCCAGCTGCTGCACACTGGAGACAGTCTGGGGACCCTTATTTCTAAAACCGCAAGCTTGGAAAAGGATTGCAGCAAGCTCTTGGGTGTTAAAATTAATATCCAGAGGTTATTCCATTTTATTTTTCCTTCCACTTCAGAAAAAGAGAAAGAGCTCTGAATTTCCACCCAGTCAGTGGGGGGAAGCAAAACTAGAGATATCCAAGCTGCTGGAAATACAGTCATCCAGTCCATCCCCCAAGACCAATTGGGGTCTGGATTCTATTCACGATTCTTTTAAGTACCCAAAAAAGAGAATATCTCAGACCAGTTTTGGATCTGAATCATCTCAATCAATTTGTAAAGTGGATGCAATTCTGTATGGTCAACTTTCCATCCATTCTACCCCTGTTGAGGAAGGATGATTGCATGTGCTGTATAAATCTCAAGGATGCTTAGTGTCATGTAAAAATAAAACAGCACTCCAGGAGATTTCTGTCCTCCCAGCTTGGAGACCATCATTATCAATACAGAGCCCTGACTTTCAGTCTCATCACAGCCTCAGAGTGTTCATCAAGATAATGGCAGTGGTAGCACTGCAGCTGTAATTGCTAGGGATCTATGTTTTCCCCTATCTGGATGATTGGTTCCTAAATGCTGCCTCAGAGCATCTTCTCAAATACCACATGAAGCTGGTGCTCTAACTATTACTGGATTTGGGAACTGCAATAATTCTTCCAAACTCTCAACTAAAAAACACACAACAAATAGAATTTATCGTATGTCATCTCAACACATCTTTGAAGATTGTCGGCCTCCCATAAAACAGAATATATTTGCTCTGTCTACGTATGACACAAGTTCTTGTTCACCCATACCCCTTGGCAAGGCTTATTCTCTGTCTTCTGGGACTTAATGGCTTCTTCCATCCTGATGGTTCCCATAGGCCAATACCATATGAAAGTACTTCAGTGGACCCAAGCAGTTTAATGGTCCCAACATGTTCATCCTTTGCATACCAATATATATGCATAGCACAAACCTACAAACAACATGCTGCATGGTGGATAACATCTCCTTCAGTTCAGTTGTCAAAGACACCATTTTAATCTAGAAACTCCAGCAGCAGTAGTAATCATGGATGTATTCCTTCTATGGTGTGAGTGAGGGTCAATGCAAGATGATCCAAGGTACCTTGTTACAAACAGAAGTCAGCCTCCACATCAATGTCATGATCATGAGGGTGATCCACCTAGCACACAAATGAACAACATGGCAGTAGTATGGTACATTAGCAAACAAGGAAGGACCCACTCATATCCTCTGTATCAGAAGGCCATGAGAGTTTGGCATTGGACAATGTATTCATAACACTTTCTCAAAGCAACACATATCCTGTCAACCAATGTGCTAGCAGACACGTTGACAAGAGTTGTAGTGGTTCTTCGTGAGTGGTCTCTCAGCCCAACATTGGTAACAATGATTTTCAGCCACTGGAGCCAAGCATGCTATAAACTCCTTGCCTCCTGCCTCAACAACAAGGAAGAAAGTTACTTTGCCCTGATGCCTTCACAGAGTCAGTCACCAACAGATGAAAGTCCATGAAACTAACTGCTTGGTTTCTCCAATTCTAGCAATAGCAGGGATGTGAGGCTGCCCACAGCTTCTCAGAAGCAATCCATAAAGAAGACATACCCTTTTTCCACCCCCATTCCATCCATTCTAGAATTTCATGCAGATCTAGTTATTCTACTATCAAGGTAGAAATAGCAGCAATATTGAATTTTTACACAGGTTACAGTGATTCTTTCTTTGTGTCCTTACAAGTTACCAAAGCCTTTCTGAGGGGAACCATTCTTTTACATTCACTAGTCAGAAATCCAGTTCATCCCTGGAACAATACTATCATACTACAAGCTTTGACTCAACCTTCCTTTGAGCATGCAGCCACAGTAGACCTTAAATTTCTCTTGTGGAAGACAATTTTTCTATTAGCAGTTACTTCGGCAAGAAGAATTTCAGAATTACAGGCACTTTCCTGTATGCCTCCTTATTTGATCTTCCTCAGAGACAGAGTTTCGCTCAGAACCAATCCATCCCCATAAGGTAGCCTCTGAAGCAATTTTGAATCTGTCTGTAGAGCTACCAGCATTCTTTTCATGATTTTCAAGTAAGGTTGAACACACTTTGACTATGTTAGATGTTCATCATCATCTCAGCTTTTATGTCCATAGAACAACACAATTTAGATACTCTGATCAGTTGTGTGTCGCCTTCTCAAAATAGAGGTTAAGAAAGGCTGTGACACTTTCTTTGTGGTTTTCAGACTGCATTTGTCTACAGTAAGAAGAATTTGACATTGCTCTCCAGAACAAATGCTCACTCAGCTAGAGCAGTAACTACCTCAGTGGCCTTTAGAAAGTGGATGCCCATTGAGGATATTTGTGCAGCAGCAACTTGGTCAACAATTCATACCTCTGTTTCTCATTATAAATTTGACATACAATCCAGATCACTGTCCTCACTTGGTTCCACTATACCCAGAAGTATCTTTCTTTGATACCATCCAGAAAGACAACTTGAGAATCTGTTTTATATATATATATATATATATATATATATATATATATACACACATATATATGCTGAATTGGACAAAAATAGACAACATTGTATATGAAAGTTATGTACTAACTGTAAGATCCATATTGACTAATTTTAGTTCAGTTCAACCTCTTTCCCTTCTACCTCCATTCCAAGTTGAAACCTATAACTTTGAGATGACTGAGTGGCATGTACTTTACACCCTGCCAGTGTACAGCCCTGTTGGTTATTGCCATTTACCTTTTCTTCTGGTTTTATGAAATGTATAGTATTTTTGGTATTTAAGAAAGCGGTGTACTTACAGGGCCAACTCAATCCAAGAGAAGGCACTAGAATGCAGGGAATTATGGGTAGAGGAGGAGTCATAGCCCTGCTACTGCAAAAGGCTTCTAATTTGATGCTGAGTTTAGATTCCATCGTATCCAACAACCCATATGTTGAATCACACAAAAATCAGACAACATGGATCTAGCAATATAACTTTCCTTTACTATGCCAAACATCGTACAGATATGAAAAGAGGAGCCTATATTCAATAAGTAATTGAAAAAGCTTAGTACGAAGATGGGCTGCAGTTAATTAAACAATGCTAAACTAAGTTAATGCCTTGAAGGGGCAACCTTTTTTAACTAAGGTTGATATTTGGAACCTCATAAAAGCTGAAACAGACTCCTAAAGATGTCAATATCGTAGGTCTCAATGATTGCCCAATAGAAATAACCACATCCTTTAAATACTCAGGTTTATGACCAGACCAGTCACTTAATTTCCAAAGCCACATTAAAAACACCAGGAAAATGGTCAGTTCTCTTTTATTCCGGTCCTGAAAAATATCACTCTTTCTCTCCAGGCCAGATATTTATGTATTTGTTTTTTTTTGTTTACCAGGAAAGTCCACTGGGCCAACAGAACCAATTTTCAGTGGAGACCCGGGGAGAAAAGTTGCACAATACAAGAAATTGACAAGTTTAAAGTTACAAGGATGAAATTACAATGAATTTGCAAAAAATTACAACTCATATACAAGGAAATAGTATATAGAAATGTTGAGATGAGCCTGAAACAAGAGTATCTTTTAAGCATTAGTACAGTCTTATACAATCAGCATAAGGTAAGTATATACATTGCTTATTGTGACTATAATATGTATAGACAGTAGTACTATTCCATACAAAAAAACAGTGATGACAAGTAATAGGGTGGCCTACATATTCTAGGGGGGGGGGGGCTTGGTGCAAGTACACTTCCAGCATGGGGAAACGTAGATATGAAAGCTTTTTAATGGGAGGGATTTTGAGTTGTTCTGATGGCTAAAAGCAAAACATTCCAGTTCTTGGCTATTGAGAAAGAGTAAAGAAGCTATGAAAGGGGGGTAGAAGGGAGGGAGGCTGAACTGGACTGAAATCAACTTGAGCTGCAACAGGCAAATGAATCCTCCCTGATCAACTTTAATTCAGATTCTGATCATAGTCACAGCTTCTATTAAAAAATGATACACTCCATTGAAAGCATAACCTGCTGGTTCTTTTCCAATTCCTCCCTTCAGGAACACTACCACATCACCCTCTCCAAGGCCAAATGCATATCAGACTGCTACAGAATTGAGCTACACCTAGTGACTCTTGTTTTCAAACACCTTCCACCAGGTACCCTAAAGCATCTTGCAGCCATACTCCATAATAAAACCACCACTACAACCCTTCCCAGTTAAGTCTGTCACTACAGGCACCCTAAACTTAATTGCACTGTACCAACCATTTCTTTTCCTTTCTTGCACTAAAACTGTGGAAATCCCCCATTCACTTTAAAGAAGTCTCCTCTTTCCCCACCGTCAGAGCTCAGCTCAAAAGACACCTTCATAAAAATCTGACAGCAAATGCTTTTCCACTGGGCACATAACCTAACTCCCTCTTCACCTGCAAGAATTCTACTTTGATACTCTGTTCTCAGCTGATGCTTCCCTCTCATATTTACTTGTGTGCTTCTCCAGGTTGAATAAAGTAAAACGGTCTAGGTAAGATCCCAAACCACTATAAAGAAATGTATTTGCAAAGAGAAGGACTTATGAAGGACATCATGAGTGATTTGGTAAAAGTGACAATCAAAAATGTAGGTATTTTAAAAAAAATGCTATCTATGTTGCTAAAGATATCAGTTCTTAAAATCTCTGCTTGTTAAAAACCATGTCCAAATCAAAGGGGCTAAATCAGAAAAAATTAGAAAATAGAAGTAGTAACATGCAATTAATGATTTACCAATGCCTCTGCAAAGTAAAAGGTCTAGAATAAGAGCAAGCAAGATTCCTAATTAAAAGAAAGAAGTAACATTATCAGTTGATAAAAATGAACTTAAAATGTCTGGAGCTGCTTAAAAATTTTGTCAATTTGGATTTGAAAAATTTTGTGACACAAACAGATTTCTGATAATCATTAAAAATGGCACTAATATTGGGGTGGCTCAAATTGCACCACAATGGCAGGGGTGTCATGTAACTTAGTAGAAAGATTTAATTTAGCAAACCCACTGATTGTGCTGTAGCTGTGAAATCACAAAGTAAACTTAAATTGTTTATTAAAACCATGCATCTATATTACAGGCATTAGTGCTGCCTTTAAGTTATACATTATTTTCAATCTAGTTTATAACCTACATCAGCAGCATTTCATTTAGCATATAATGCAGCCTATTCAACATGCATTTTAAATATCAAAAGAAGAGCACAAGGCAGTTATTGAAGTGGTAAGGGTAACACATTATGAGTTATGAAAGTAGGCCAAGAAGGAAGGATGCACATAATGGACCATCAGACACATTCTATGTAAAAGTAAGAAATATTAAATGAAGAAGTATTTTATAAACTGGCCTTGGGCAGATGTAAATATATTCTTCTCCTGAAAGTCAGGTCATAGCTGAAGAGGGTCAGCAGACCAGCCCCTTTACCTCATGAATAAATTGTCAAAAATAAATAAATAAAATAAATTTAACTTATACTGGTTGATAGTATAACTTATCCATATTTTTTCCAAAATGTTTTTATTCATTTTATAACACAATAATTTAACAGTATAGTAACAAGAAAAAAGAACAAATTAACTATATCTAATTGTCCATAACAATTAAAAAAGCAACATACGCAGGAGAACTCTTAATATTTCTCTAACAGATTAGTCAATTTTGTCCAAGCAATTAAATGATGAATTATGTTGTTAGTCCTTGCTTTTATAGTAGCAATCTCATTCTTACAAATGTATTTCACAAGATGAATAAACTCAACTTTAAAGACGGGAGTAGATTGGGATTTCCAGTATTTAGTAACAATTTTCCTTGCTATAGAGAGGATAGGCCATATTAAAAATGTTTGGTTTTTAGGAATGACTTAAGGAGCAAGAACATTGAAAAGGATAAGGGAGTCAGAAATGTGACAGTTGTCATTCCATAGAGCTTTGCAAAGATATTTAAAGTCTAACCAAAATGGGGAAATTATTTTGCAATTAACAACCATATGTATCCAGTCAGCAAATGGGTGTCTATATCTACAGCTTTTCATTTTGTCTTTCTTAAACATTATTGCTAATCTATGTTGGGTAAAAAAAAAATCTATGTAAAAATTTCTAGGTGCATACATGCGAGAGCAGGGAAGATGTGGATTCTGTCACCGACTGTAAACAAAGCTTTTTTTTATCTTTTTCTCAGAATACTTGTTTATTAACTTCACTTGAATAATTCCAAAAAGAAACATCTGTTTTGCTAAAATAATTTCTGAGAATTTTATAAATAACAGATATGTATGAAGTGTTCTTGGGTGAGCTATTTATAATTGCTGAGATTTTTAAGTTACTTTTATTATATGCCTCTAATGAGGGTATGATATTAGTATGTATAAAATCCTTACAAGTTTGTATATCCAGCCAATTGCAATTTTGCAAACTATATCTGCTGATCAAATAGTCTTCAGAACTTATTTTATTAGGTGAGAGAAACTGATTCCAATTTAATAGGTCACCCTTCTTAAATTCTAACATTTTCTGAGTATCAAAAGATATCAAACATTCATTTATGTAGGCAACAGAAAACATAATTTTGGATAAATTCTTAACTGATTAGAAAACATTAGATTTTTAAACAACAGCAATATTTGGTTTGTAAGAGGTGTAAGAATACGTTTTGACCTTTCACTTTGTATGTATAGTTTTAAAATTCATATAAAGATGTTTGTATGTATTTGAGTGTATGGTTCAAAAAATGTCCTATTACCATTAAGAAGTAAAGTTTCATGTATTGATTTCCAATATGATGTATAAGAAGTATTATTCCAAAGCAACACTATGTTAATAAATGTGGAGTTTAAATAAAAATCAGTATTTGGATACCCTATACCTCCTTCATCCCAGCTTGTGGTGTGCCAGAGAAGATACATTTGTGTTTTTTGGGATACTAAAGGAAGTTGAGTAATAAGATTAATTTTCTGCTTAATTTTGACAGGTGGGGGAATTATTAGAGCTTGGTCAATGAATAAGATTTTAGGTAACAATATCATTTTGACTAAAGTTAGTCTGTCTTCACATGTGAAGAAGAGTCCGTTCCAACTGTCAATTAAACTTGTAACTGAGTTTATAAGTTGTTGCTAATTAGATGTGTTTTTTTATAATTATATTCAATAATGATACCTAGATATTAATATGCGTGCCCTCCCAGTTTGTCTCTTTTTGATCTAAGTTTCATAGTAACATTTTTATTTACTAGAAGTGCCTGAGTTTTGTTGTGATTGAATTTTAGACCAGAGATGTTTGCAAAGATATCTAGATTATCTAATAGGTGATCTACTGAATTTTCAATATCATTAAAAGTTATAAGTAGGTCATCAGCAAACAGCTGTAACTTGGGGGATAACTTGTCTGACTCTTTATATCCTTTAACGCTGTCATTATTTCTAACATAATTTGCAACAGCCTCAATAGCCAGTGCAAAGTGTAATGGGGAGAGGGGCAACCCTGTTTAGTACTCTTAATGTTTTAAATGAGCTAGATAGATAAGATACAATGTTTACATAGGCTATGGACTTTTCATTTAGTTTTTTAATTAATTCTATAAAGTTTGAGGAGAAATTGCATTTTTGCAGAGCTTTAAACAGATATGGCCAACTTAGGACTTCAAGTGCTTTATCTATATCAAGGCTTAAAATAGAAACTCATTTTTTTCTTGTTTGCTAAGTCTATTAAGGACAGTAATCTAATTACAGTGGCTTGTACCTTTCTGTTTTTGATAAAACTAGTTTGATCTTCATGAATTAAAATTGCACAAATATTATTTAGTCTGTCTGCTAAGATATAAGTGAATATCCTATAATCAATGTTAAGCAAAGAAATTGGCTTATATAATGTGAAAAGGCTGGACTCTTTATTTCGTTTTAAGATGGGAGAGATGACAGAATATTTCCATGAGGGAGGGATGATTACTGTAGTTTTAACTTCTTGGAATGTATTGAGTAAAAGTTTATAACATTTCGGAAATAGACCATCCAGCCTTGGTGCCTTTTTTGTCTTAAGATTTTTTTTATTTGTTCCTTTAATTCTCTAAAGGAAAGGGCTTATCTATGTTATTAATATTGCATTTGGATATTTTTTTTGAATATTATTAGCAAGAAAGTTGTCTATACTTTTGTTAACACATGTATATGAGTTGTTATTATTAATATTTTTTAATGGTTTTTAAAACATAAGATATTTTTTAGATCTGTAGCTTTCATAGTTTGATTATTTCTAGTGTATATTATTTCTTTTATATGACAATGTTTAGATCTAATCGCAATCCTGTGCATACACTTTGGGATTAATTGAGTAAGACTGCAATCTGATTTTTTCCAGATTTATTAATATTTTATGCTGCATGATATCCTAATATTCCTTGTTCAGTTTACATATGTTAGCTAATGCAGATTTGTCATTTGCTGTAAGTTTTAGTTTTAGTTCATCAATTTCTTTTTGTATGTCTACTAGTTTTTTATCTCACTCTTTCCTTTTATTTATATACCAACTTTTTACTTTATCATGTAAGACTACCTTTAAAGTGTCCCATAGGATAATATCTGAAACCTCTCCATTATTATTGACATCTAGGTAAAGCTTTATTTCAAAAAGAAACCATTCTTTAAATCCTTGTACTGTTACTAGATAAGTAGGTAGTCTTTGGCAGAAGTTTAAGGGGTCAGTATTAAGTATTACATTGAAGGTGATACAATTGTGGTCAGACATAGGGCATGATGTCAGCATTACATTATCAATTTTGACTAGTAAAGAACTAGTTACAAAGACTTTCTCTATATTGGTCTGAGTGCCAGATCTGTAAGTGTAGTGAGCATATATCAGGTATGATAATATTTTATACTATCAGTGTCAATTAGGTTTCTGTCCTTTATATAGTTGTTCAAGTGCTTGTCAACAGGAGACATATTGAAGGGCTTAGAGCTGGTAGTATCATTGAAGGACAAGATACAATTAAAACCAACTGCTTATAGTAACTCACCTTTAGACTTTAATGCTATGGTGTTTAAATGTTTTTTCACAGTTTTAGTCCCAATATCTGGTGGTGTTTGCAGAAGTGTACATCTTTTTATCTAGTTTTAGTATGACTAAAGCAAGCATACCATCATTGCTTGAGTATGAGTCAACTATTTTTGGAATTCTCATTGACTGTGTAAAATTAGAATACCTCTTCTCTTGTGCTTGTAGTTTGAACTTACAAAATCTTATAATCCTTAAAGGTTAACTTGTTTAGATCTTCTGTTACTAAGTGAGATTCTGGAATGAATGCAAAATGTGCTTTATGTAGCATTAAATATTTGTTGGCACTACTCCTTTTCCTGAGGTTGTTCAACCCATTGACATTAATATATATAATGTTAAATATTATCATTTGATCGAGACTTTTATTAAAGTGAAATTGAAAAGTACTTTCCTTGATTCATTATGACAAATACATTTTTTAAAAACTGCTCTAGACAATGTAAAAACTCTAAATTTGAAAACAATAAAACCGTATATTTTAACAACTTCTGCATGGATAAAGTAAATCCAGGCTTACTATATCTCTCACACAAGTCACAAACTAACCCTCTCATGACATCTAGTAGAAATTCCTAGCTGCTGCAGTTTAATAGAAGCAGAAGAGAAACTGCATGTACATTAAAATCATACAAAAGGAAACATTTGATTTAATATACTATGTATGCATGAACTAAGTACATGAAGCTGTATACAACTTCTTAAATTTTTTTTATCTTAACAGACTAAGATACATTGGTTAATCCTAATAATTATTTGTTACTATGAGTAAATACAGGACTATAATGTTATTAAAGTAGACAGGAAAAAAAAGATGCATTTAAAACTGTCTTTGTTAGAAACATATTTGTAATTCTTATTTAAATATAAATTAATTCAGATTAAATGAATCACTATTTACAGCAAAACATATGCTTATAAGATTTTTTAGATAAAAATAATTGCTAAATGAATGAAAATACAGCTCAAACGATCATTTTTGAATCTAATTGGCTGTTAAAGTTCAGTGAAGAAAAACGGGTTCAAAGGTCATGCCCATTTCTTGAAAGACATCACAGATTGTTTCTCATGAGTCTGGGAGCTAACTAAAGCCTTTAGAATTTTGAGCTTGTCACAAAAGTTGTCAAAATAGCATCAAAAGAGTAAGTGGGTGGGAATTTTCTTGTGAAATGAAGTTTTTAAGAATAACTTGTAAAAGGATGAATATTTAAAATAGTAATGTTTTTTGGCTTTTCCTGGTTAGGGGTTGCCACAGTGGTACTTCGGTCCACTAATAATTGGCAGTGGATTTTTATGGTGCCGAGGTTCCAGCCCGATGCCCAACCTTCAAAGAAGGTACACTCATTCATGCAAGGCTCCAAATTACCAACCATACACAGCTATAAGATATATTAGTCCTTTGCTACAGTTGCCATTCATAATATGTATTTTGTGATTATATTTTGCTACATGTCTAGCTAATCTATGTAAAATGTTGGAATCACTGTTTTAATGGCGAAATCACACAGTGTCTTCACTAACAATTGAAGATTATTGTTGTACTGAATGTCTGTAGTTTTATTAGACATTTATCGCTATTGTTTGCTGGTAATTGTGGCACAGACCTTGTATCAAGGGGCTTTTTTGTACCAGTGATATCTGTGCTATGTTTTTTTGTATTTGTCCTCTGCTGCCTAACATATTACTATTGTAGTCTCTATATCTTACTGCTTAACCTTAGATCTATGTCCTATCAAACTGCTTATCTTGTTGTTAACTTTAAAACTTTTTCCTCTCTGTTTTTTATGTAGCCTAACAACTCTACTTCCCACTTCACATTGGTGTACTGGCCCTACCCTACTGGATTTGTCAAGACTACTTCCAAGTCACCTTGCCATCCCTCGCTGCCTGACACCTTACAGGAACAGTTCTACCTTTCTCCTAGAAGTGAAATAAAAAGGGTGAAAGAAAGTACGTAATTATCCTGCTATATGCAATGTAAATGGGCTTGTGAATTTGCTCGACCACTTACCTGGTGTTAGTGCAGGACTACAGCCAGTATACCCAGCAGCCTCCCCCTACTCTTTAACTGAAAAACCCCTTTTCATACCTCTCCCCGTGCCTTTTCTCCTTATATCCGTGCTGCCTGTTCATCTATTTTACTGAGGCAGTGGCTCCTCTCCCTGTACTATAAGGATTGGCCACTAGGTGGCAGTCTTCACCCAACTACTATCTCTCTTCCCTCTCTCTCCTCCCCACTTACTACTTCTCTTTAGAACACTTTTTCTCTTTCTACACTCACTATCAGTCATACCCTCCAGCCAGTTCCAGATACCTACCTGCTTCCCTTTCACTCTAACATAATATTGCTTAAACCTTCCCATCCAGCTCCCCCTGTTCTTACCTATCTCCTGACTGATTGCTTCCTCTCTCTCCTGCTGTCAGCTTCCTTGTGTCTACCCGCTCCGTTCGCCCTACGGGCTCACTCCGGTCCCCTACCCTATCCCCAAATCTCACCCACCCCCACTGCTCCTAAACTTAAACCTCCTAAGCCACACCCTCTTCCTCTATCATCCAATCACACTTACCCCCCTATTATACCTATTAGGCTCACCCTTACTCATCATTTACACTATAACACACCACTCCTTCGATACCTTTACCATACCCCTCTTCTAATAACTAACAGAACTATTTCCCCCTATCTACACCCACCTTATCCATTCTTTTATATAACCTTAACCTGCTGTCTAACTCTTCTTATAACCAACTTCTGTAAATATGACTTCAACTCCAATGTATCCAATATTCCTAGCTATATTTACTACTATCCTCACCTCTACCTACCTCCTCACTTCCTTCGAAAAACAGCACCATTACTTTTTTAATCACTCTCAAAAACAAACAGCTATATACACCTCTATACTCACTTGCACTCTGACCTATATCACTTCCACCCCTACCTATCTATTACCCAAATACCACCGACTCTCCCACTTTAAATATAGCAATCTTACAATAACAAAAGATAAATATCTATTTTTTCTAAAATATAACTTACAAATAAAACCCCTCAGTGTCTCCTTACTAGATGGGGACATCCACCCCAACCCTGGCCCAGCCAATCCTGCTACCCTTACTACCCAACCTAAACTCCCCTACTCACTCTTAATAGGACATCTGAATATCCGCAGTCTTAACAATAAAGTAGCCCATCTCCATGCCCTTTTAGATACTCACTGCTTTGATATCCTTTGCCTGACAGAAACTTGGTTAAAACCAGGAACCAAAGACAACGAAGTTACCCCCCAAGGATAAAACATAGTCAGACATGACCGAATAAGACAAAAGGGAGGGGGTGTAGCAGTACTATTCAAAGATGGATTCTATATCTCCACAATACCATGTAACCCACCTCATGATAGCAATGCTGAAATCCTGGCCACCAAACTCCAAATGAACCCAAATAAAGCTTTATATATTATCTGTATCTACCTACCACCTGGCAATAACATCACCATTATCGAAGGTATACTTAACTGGATATCCTCAGCTTACCCCCAAGAAACAGTAATACTAGGTGATTTTAATACTGACTGGAAAAGTGTTAATGCAGATAACCCCACCTCTCACATTAACCTCCACGGCTTCACTCAAACAATCACCTCCACAACCAGAATCAACAAACCAAACAATAAAGAGAGTACCTTAGACTGGATACTTATAAACAGACATGAACATGCCTATAAGGTAGGCACTCTCCCAGATGATTTAAGTGATCATGCTTTAACCTACATTATTAAACAAAAACAAGGTCTGTCTAAACCCTCTACTTTTAGGACTGCACGTTCCAATAAACACTTCAACCAAGAATCATTCCAAAATGAACTCAGTGCCTGTAACTGGAACCCCTTAAAAACTCTACCACTTGATGAAGCTATAAAATATCTAAACTCTGCGTTTTTATCCATCCTGGACAAACATGCACCTATACGGTCTATCCATATGAAATCCAAACCAGCCCCCTGGCTCTCTAAAGAAACTAGACAAAAATTCTACTAAGAAACAAATCCTGGGCTAAGTGGAGGGCTAACAAAAATATCTCTGATCAACATTACTTCAGGGAACTGAGAAATTGCACTAAAAAGGCAATTCTTATGGACAAAAAAAACTATTACTGTAAGTTACAGCAAACTCATCAAAATAATCCCCAAAAGTTTTGGGCCAGTATAAACAAACTCCTTTCCCCTGGGCGCTCTCACACACCTACCCCTCTTGACACTGATCCTAACACCCCCCTTCAAACTGCCAATTCATTCAATACCTTCTTTACAGAGACCATTCAATCTCTAGCTAGTCAACTAATACCAGATAACTCAAGCCCTTATACTACCAGATCATTTTCTCTACCAACTTTTAAACTGCAACCCATCTCTACTACTTTCATCTGTAAAATCATCCAAAAACTTAAACCTAGTACCCCTTCTGCCGACCAAATACCATCAGAATACCTGCAAAAAGCAGCTAAGGTAATTGCATACCCTGTTTCCATCCTCATTAACAGAACCATTAAAGAAGGAATCATTCCTGACATTTGGAAAATCTCCCATATTATTCCCCTTCATAAAGGCGGCAATTCAAATGATTACTCTAATTACAGACCAATAGCTCTATTATCTCCTCTATCTAAAATAATGGAAAAATGCATTCACCAACAAGTACTACATCATTTATCTCAACATAACATAATAGCAAACTGTCAACATGGCTTTAGGCCATCACATAGTACCACAACTGCTCTACTATCTTTTATTGATACCATCAACAGAAACCGCAATAACAATATCCTCTCATCTGCTCTATTTATTGACCTCTCAAAGGCTTTTGACATGGTCAACCATGCCCTCCTCATCAGCACTCTAGAATCCCTTGCCTTTGATCACCTGACTATTAAATGGTTCAGATCCTACCTTAGCAATAGGCAACAAGCAGTTCTCTGGCAAAACAATATATCATCCCTCCAGCCAGTAACCCTCGGAGTCCCTCAAGGCTCTATTTTAGGACCACTGCTCTTTTCATTATTTATCAATGACCTCCATCTAGCACTCCCACAAGCCACCTGCATTCAATATGCAGACGATTCTACCCTAGTATGCTCAGCAAACTCCCCTTCAGAACTACACTCTCTAACCCAAGATGTATTTAACATAGTAGAAACATGGTTTACTAAGAGATGCCTCCTTCTCAATGCTAAAAACTAAGCTCCTCCTCTTTACACCCACCAATAAAACCTTACCCATTGATTTCTCTGTGTCCTCCAATAACAGCACTATCATACTTCCTGATACAACCACCAAACTGCTCGGAATAACTATTGACAATCACCTTACTTTTGATACCCACATAAATAACACTATCAAAACTGTCAATAGAAAAAGTGGTTCCTTATACAGGATCAAACCTTTCCTCACCCCTATAGCCAGAACTAAAATTGCTCACTCTCACTTAATATCAACTCTTCTGTATGCTTTGCCCATATATACTAACCTAAAGAAAAATAATCTTACCAAACTAACAAATTCTTATAATAACATCGCCAGATTTGCAACTGGTAATCCATTTAGAACCCACCACTGTTTGAATCTAAGGCAACTAGGCTGGCTGGAACTTCAAAACCAACTGATAGTATCCTAACTCACCATTGCCCACAAGATCTTCTACCAACCCAACAACACTCCTATACTCTCCAATCTCATCCTCCAGTACAAAAATCTTAACTCCCGCTCTTCCAACAAACTCCTTGCCTGTATATGCAAGTCTAACAACCTGGCTGGAGACTCTCTTTTTTCTAACACAGTGGGAAAAAACTGGAACCTACTGCCAAATGAACTAACATTACTTTCTTCCTTGCCTCTATTTAAACACAACCTCAAAAAACACCTAAATTCTCACTGGCTATGCCCCTGCAGCAATCCTGACTAATCTTCTTCCTCTCTTCTTCTTTTTCTAATTTCACCTCCTGTTAATTTCTTATTTCTACTACTCTTACTTCAACTACTTATACTCTAAATTGACTGTTACATGCTCACTCCTTGTTTGACTTACCAACTGTTGTTCCTAATTTGATATGCCTAAAGAGTAATATTATTACTACTTCCTACAAGGCATATTTTTTAATTCTAAACATTATTTACTTGTAATTGTTATTTTTATTTTTATTTTAATCCCTGTGGATGATTTTGTAAGTTGTATAACTGCCGGAGCTTTTCTCCCCGGGCCTCTACTGAAAATGGAAATATATCCAGTTAGACTAGCCCGGTTAACAAATGTAAAATAAATAAATAAAATAAATAAAATAAATAAATTAGCTAAATGGAGCACTTTGCAGAAGTTCAATTAACTAGTAAATGTATATATAATAATAAAATGTCGCCACTTTCTTTTTAAATACTTAAAAGTAGTAACACAGCATTTCTCTCTCCTGTAGTAATTAAATACAATGACACTAGGTCTAAAACAGAAAGGGAAGGCATATACATGAAGAAATAAGTATAGGATATAAAATAAATGTATATAAATATATGAAATGAGTGAGTGATTTTATTCTATTTCACTAGTGGTATGCCATGTATATAAAGAGAAAAAAGTATAAAATAGTACTTTGCAGTTGGATAAGAATTTGATTTACTTGAATTTTGAGTAGTATATATTATTTATAAAGTTAGCATTGTTGTGGAAAAGATAATTGGAGAGAAAAAAAGGTTACACTACCTTCTGTGTATGATTCCACATTATTTAGAAGGGAGACAACAAAAACTTGCATGAAATGTGAAGTTCTGTATAATCATTTGTCTCTGGGTTTCTTTTTTTCTTTAATAGTCCACTCATTTTTGAAACTTGTCTTTCTAAGTTCATTGAAGAATCCATGGGTTCAGGTTGACTTAAATTTTTCTTTTTTTGGACAAATGTGGATGCTTCTTTGAGAGTGTCAAAACTTTTCTTCCCTTCTGGCAGGGATAGTGTTATTCTTGCTGGGAATATGAGCTGTGCTTTGCTTCATTTCTTCTTTAATGATTTTATTAGAGGGACACATGCTCTTCTTTTGGACATTACAAGGGGTGAAAAGTCATTGTCAAACCTAGTAGTTTGGTCACCAGTTTTTAATGGAGCAAGGGAACAGGCATTTCTTAAAACAAGGTCTTTGTCTTGAGTAAAGATAAATTTTACAATAATAGATCTTGGACAGCTGTTTTTACTGGATACAAAAGTTGTAGTTAAGACCTGTGTGTCCTTTCTATCCTGAAGGATAGTGCTTCAGACAGGATTAGGATTTTAGGAATCCAAGAAGTTAGGAAATGAATCATATTGCTCCCCTTCATCTGCTCCAGGATGCCATAGATTCTTATGTTGTTACTTCTGGTTCTATTCTTAATGTTGCCTATCTTTTCAATGGGTCCGGTGTTTTCTTGAAGAAGAAAGTCAATGTTTTTCTCTCTTTCTGCTAACCTGTAATCTATATCTGTTACAGAATCTTCTAAATCAGCAATCTGGGCAGTTTATTGTTTAAGGACTTCATTTAAAAAGGTTATTTGTTTGGTGATATTTTCTTTTATATTGTCCATTTTTAATATTTAAGCTAAAGTTTTCATATTTTCCTGTCAAATTCTCAAATAGAAGGGGCATTGAAACCACATTCACAAAGGAAGATGAGCAGTTCCAAGTTTTCTCAGTAAGATACTCCAATGAAGAAAGAAATACAGGCAATCCTTACTACAGTTCAAGACGTAGTGGGTAAAATAGACAACTAACTTATCCATATTCATTAACACCTACACTGTTTGCACATAATCTATATTCAAGAATATACTTATTGCATTTTTGTGCTTTCTAATCACTCAGAAAGGTGACTAAGTGTACATGTAGTCTACACTTTGTGGTAGCCTTTATGAATCCCCCTCAATATTTAAGTTTGCAAGAAATTCAGCAGGAAAACTAACAGGAGGAAAAAGGTGTGAGTTATGCTTGTGTTGTTTGTTCAGTCATAAGTCTGTACACTTAGTGTAGGCATTAATGAATCCCAGGGATTGGCTCACAACTGGATGAATTGTAACTTGATGAGTGATGTTTTGTTTCTGGAAATTGTTTCTGGCACTGTTTGTACTATAGTGTCATCCACAATTTGTCATTCTTCTCTTTTTCTATGTGGTTGCGTGACAACTCTCTCTCTCTCTCTCTATATATATATATATATATATATGTATGTATGTCTACATGAGAACATCTAATTTTGTTAAATACCATTAATGTCTGCATCTGTTTAATTGACACAATTTGGTTAACTAAACATATATTTGACAGGTGTGCAAGATTACATAGTCCCTGAGGATGGAAAATATGGTCTTCCTACAATATTGTAGCATCTCAGAGTCAATATATGTAATTTGTAGGAGGTTGGAGACACTGTGGGGCGTGCCATCTGAATAAAAGTCTTAATTTTTATTTATTTATATTTTTTTGTAGATTTGTTTACATGTTCTGAAGGTATTCCTTGCGCATGCATAGTGACATGTCGACATTTATATAATACAAGCCATAACGAAGCTCTCTCGTTCCACTTCCCTCCTGCCAAAGTCATCCCCTTTACAGGGGGACTAGGGGATTTAGAAGGGGATGCCTGAGAGTTGGGAGCTGATAGTAAGCTGGTAGTGCTTATGAGGTGAAAAACTGATTATTTTTCTTCCAATTTTTATTGAATGGGTTGTCTGTGTGACCGTTTTAATAATTTTTTAGATGCTGTTTAAGATATTATACAAGTATCATAATGTTTATGGACATCATGTTTGATATGAAGCTTCATGTTTACAAAGTATAGCCAAACAATTCAATTATGCCGTGCTGATGAGGTCACAAAAAGACTAAAATATACATGGCCACAGCTAGTGGGGTTTGGATTTATTGGCTTGAATATGCCCATAAAGACTTGTATATCAAATGTACTATCCCATGAGGCACTATTACAGGTGTTTTAATGTATTAAACAGTGAAAATTTTTGCCTGACTGGGTTTTCTTGAAGTTTTTGCTGAATGGTTTCTCTTAATGCTCGTTTTACATTTTGGTTTGATTTATTTATATATCTATGTATTTATATATATATATATATAGAGAGAGAGAGAGAGAGGGAGAAAGAGAGAGAGAGTGAGAGTAATAGATATAGATATATATAGATATAAATAGATAGATATAGCTGTATCTGTCTGACCCTGTGTGTGTGTGTGTGTGTGTGTGTGTGTGTGTGTGTGTGTGTGTGTGTGTGTGTGTGTGTGTGTGTGTGTGTGTATGTGTGTGTGTGTGTGTGTGTGTGTGTGTGTGTGTGTGTGTG